>NC_090172.1:26032927-26332927 GCF_024679245.1 Pseudorasbora parva
CATTTTCAGGTCGGAAAATCCGGAATTCCGGATTAATCCGGAAAAATCACATCCCTGACTAATATATGACCATCAGATTGTCACCTCAGCTTACGTTTTACAACATCTTGATAAACAACCTGCCGCATAACCTGAGCTGGAAAATCAGTCACAGCAGATTAATATCCTGTTGGCACTTACTAGGCAGTATGGGGACACAGTGGAAACGCTACGTGAAGGAGTGTGATATAACACTGAGGGATTAGTCACTCGATGTGACGTTCGTGGTTCAACCATCTGGTAAGCTTCAGCTCACATGCTCAATTGTGAGTGCCAGTAATGTGACTATTGTCTTGTTGTATAATTGAATGGAATAAAACTAGCAGCCACCTATAGGACTGATATATAATACCTAAAAAAAAAAAAATTGTTGTGTGACCCAATGAATCACATCACGTACACAATAACAACTGTGGCTGCATGATAAACCAGACATTTCCACATCATAAGGGAAAAAAAAATTAGATTGGGGTTCACAACGCTGGCCCTAAAGGGACATTTTCCAGTAGTTCACTTCCTACACTGATTAAACTCAACTACCTGCAACTTTCTAGTAATCAGCTTGTTCAGGGGTTTGAGATTAGGGATGGAGCTAAACTCTACAGGAAAGTAAGCCTCAAACCCCTGACTAATATATTTGGTTACACATCCTAAACACTGACTAACTTCAGTCCATCAGCAAAATACTGAGAACCACTAGAGCATGGGATCCTAGATGAAATTACGCAATCAGCAGCTTTTTGAAAGTTCAAAACAAACACTCAAGAGGTTCATGTAGAATCAGTATTAAGCTGCTTGGACAGTTGAGGGCTGGGAATATTAAGCATTACCAATTAAAGATCAGAATACAGAGTTTCATCATGCAAAATGTTATTTTTTATTTTTAGGTAATAAAAAGGTTTGCTGTTGAAAAAAAAAAAAAGATTTTAAACTATTTGAAGCAGTAAAATTCCATGGGAAAACTGCAGACTTGGCAACACTAGAATATATGCACCAGTTACACTTTGCATTCCAAATAACTGCAGCATTTCACCGGATTGGTACGGAAACATTCATAAAAACGTGTTGACTGAACCTAAAAGAGGGGGAAACAGCCAATTTGATGTTAATATTGAGTACCAGTGGATTCTTCATATCTCAAAAGTCTTTCGTTTTATTAGATTTATAAAAGGCAGATGCACAGACGCTCCTGTAAACTGAACGAAGCAGGTTATTGATCGGCTTGCTCTCACACACGCTCTTACTGGAAAAGTGCCCATAAAAGGAATTCCACCCATAGAAATAGTTACTTTTTACAATAGTAATGTTTCAGTTTAACAGGTTTTGCTTTCAATCAGTAGCAGGGTTTCTGCAGGTTCTGCATGATACATTTAACACTCTTTGGCTGTCAATCGTTCTCTGTTCAACATTTAAACAGCACAATTAACATTTTAAAATTTCACATTTAAAGAAATCTAGTATTTGACCATGTCTAAACATGTATTAATGTGAAACCTACAAATAAGTAAGCAGCTATGATCTACAACACTGAGCAAAAAGACTTATTTATTAAAGAGACAAAGACACCAGTGGGTAATGGCATTACAAACAAAATTATTTTTCCAGCCACAAAATGACTAATGTGCCTCTTTGCATTGGAATTATCAGTTTTACCTTAATTACTACACTAATTTTAATATAAATAATAAAAAATATTAATAGAAAAATTATTGCACAAATAGTATTTAGTGCCAAAAGAACCTCAAAATATTCAATAAATATTACTAAACTAAAATATAGAACACTTTATTGAAAAATAATTAAGGCGTAGTCACATTTGACCTTGATACCTCAGGGCTAAATACAAGAGTATAACAATGTTAACATGTTGCATCTCCGTTGATCTTCATAAAATGATACTGTAAATATGGTTGATGTAATCAATGCACACTATGCTGTACCGTTTACCAAAAATTGCTGCAAATACCTGTATAGTGAAGCTGTGGTCTGTTCAAATGTATTGACAGTGCTGGTTTGTTTAGAACAATTGAGAGCACCGTGATCACGTGCCACACTAAGTGCATCAAATGCTATTTTTTGTTTGAATTTTGTATTAAAACTTTTTTTTAAAGGAGACAAGTGAGACAACAGATGTGAGAGTTGGCAACCCTGACTTACGGTCGAATGCAACACACCGCATGTGTGCAAGAAATGGAAGGAGATCAGGGAAAGGAAATTCAGCTGAGCGAATACATTGCGTGTATTTTAAATAGTGTAAAAAAAAAAAAAAAATACGCAATATTGTGGTGGCTGGTGTTGATTCTGCGGCGCAGCACCACAGATTAGCCTGTGTGGGAAACACTGTAATGATACATTGCAGTGTGCATTGTTTTGATTTCAATGACTCAATCACTTCTGTAGCATATCAAAATGTTGTGAGAACTGACTGCTGCTGAAACGGTGTTTCACAAACCTGTAATATCACATGTCTCTTAGAAATGCCCTTTTGACAGTAGCTTGAGTTAGTTGCAGATGTTTTTTTTGTTGCTAAACTTAAATATACCTTTGTAAAGATTGTAACATCCTCTTATGAAAAAATGTAAAATATTTTAACTGTTTGAGCTTTATTAAAATTAGCCATTGGCCTTCCATAGTAGCATATATTTATATATGTAGACTGAAAAGCCGATCTGTCGTATCCATCATATTCGGTCGCCTATTAAAAAAAGTTGCATAATAGGACATTTAAAATAAGCATCTTTTCATTTTATATTTGTGCGCATCTACAATTCTTTACATGCATATATAAATAAAATAAGTTGTGTAATGATAAATAGATACATAATACAAATTATAAAAATTACTCTGCACTAAATATTCTCTCAATAATTACTTTTTGCTGCAGAATTATATAATTTAGTTTATTTTTTGTCATAGCTTATGGTTATATCTCTCTCTCTCGTGTGTATTTTGTGAATTTCAGTTAACAAATAAAAGTGACCATTAGTTCATACTGTATACGAATGAGATTATGGCGGCCTTTTTTGTGATTGGCCAGTCTGACCAGTGATTATTTCAGTTATTTACAGAGTTATAATAAATCAATATTTAAAGATCTTAACTAAGCTTATGGCAAAAAATATAACTTAAGGATTAACTTAATCAATTATTAAGAACTAAATTAATCATCATGCTCAAAGCCATTAAAACTAGCAATTGATTGGCATAACTGCCATTATTTTTTAGACAATGAATCGTCACCCTAATTTTATAATCGTGACAGCCCATCGTTTAACCAATTAAACGTTCTGTTTAGCGGTCACCCTACCCTAAGTGACTTACAAAAAACTGCCAACAGGCTCAGAAAAAAAACCCAGTTTAATTCAAAAGGAAAATTCATAACTAACTTTTAATTTAAGACTTAAATTTTACTTCTGCATCCCAAGTAATGTATATAGATTTATACATTATACTAGCCTAGAAATCTAGACGCACCCTAGCGGCAGCAAATCTAATCTGCCCGCGAGTGTCGTCTATTAACTCTCAATGCCCTGAGCTGTATTCCCCTAACTCTTGCCGGGCCAATCACATCGTGTATAGCATCGGTGGGCGGGGCCATAACGACAACGGCCGAGTTGCGTTTCCGTGCTTCTAGTAAACACAGAAACTGGGGAAGATGTGTTCAGAGTTTTGCTGACCGGATACGGCGAATTTTTAATCTATCAACAAGCTCTGTTTCACCTTCGTTGCTCTGGTTGGATATAGCGCTATCCTATCGCGTGCAGAGGGAGTCTGAAAGACAACCGTTTATCCCGCCCCTCGGATTGAGCCCTGTCTATGATGAGTTTCCAGACCAAACATCTTGATGTGGGTCTGGCTTGTCAGGCTAACAATATACTATTAAATAGGACAAATACTAAAGCCCGATTCAGAGGGAATAGATTAACATGGGGACGTCAGGGTAAAGTAATTTTACCTCAGGACGTCTGTAATATTAATGGCCAATTCACACGGGATAAGACATCTCAGTAAAACTAGCAGAAGTGGGAGGAGTAACTCGCTTTACGCACCTCCTTGACGTCATGTGCGTATGACGTTACCGTTATCACGTTAGCAAACACACAACCTGAGCGCCAGTCTGAACTCCGTCTCCAATATATATGTGTGTTTTAATAAACAGTTAGGTCCAGTCTAACGATTCTGATTGGATTATGTTGGTAATAGACACTTTCCTAGAGCTAAAATCTGCTGTGCCTCTAATAAGTGCTTTTAATCTTCTTTTTGCTTTAAATGATATGCGGAAAATACTGGACTTACTGGAATACTGGACAAAATACGCTTTTTTTTAACTTTTAAACAGGAAATGACGGAATTTTGCCATACATTTTTACAGCAGGTCTATTCGAATGGGATTAGTATTACCCGAGGTCATTTTTTCAGACCTTTTTAAAGAAGGTAAGTCTCGATAATCTTTACTGACATTGTCCGTAATCACATTTGGACGGGACTAAAAAAAATCACAGAGAACCTCTGGTAATAATTATTTTACCCCCATGTCCCCATGTTAAACTAATCCAGTCCGAATAGGGCTTAAGATAGATGTTCTCTTGCAAAGCAATGCAACATTCAATGACTTTGCGCTCAGATATAAGACCTTAAGATCTTAATGTATACGGGTGAATTAAAGACCTGACCTTTTTAAGACCTGAAGAAACCATGAGCAGGTTTATAGATGACCAATAAATTAACAGTTCAGTTAAGTAACCCGACAGTGCAGAACTCACCCATGAAGCCAGTGGGGTAGGTAACATCAGTGCGGACCTTGCCATCGATCTTGATGAACCTCTGCATGCAGATCTTCTTGACCTCATCTCCAGTCAGAGCGTACTTGAGACGGTTCCTCAGGAAGATGATGAGGGGCAGGCACTCCCTCAGTTTGTGAGGACCGGTGGAGGGACGAGGAGCCTATAGAAACCATACAAAATCATTCCACATCCATCTGATGATTTTGCAATATGTACAGTTTAACATTCCTTGTTTAGCACCATATGATTGACTATTGTGACCAGTAGCTAAAAACTTTGCATTAAACTTGTCATTCAAGACCCACGTGAATTCTTCTAAAAGACCCTAGTCTTCATCTGATTTTAAACAGTTGCTCTCAAAAGCGCTTCACATTTATCTATTATGTAAAATATAACAAACGCCAAACTACAAAGTAATAGTTACATCTTTATGAACGCAACTTAAATCACTTACAAATACTCCAGTGAGTTTGTCCAGCATCCAGTGTTTAGGAGCTGCGACACGCTTCAGATGCTTCTTCGGTCCTCGGGCCTGAAAAAGAACAGGAACAAATCAATCAGCAAACCAGTAACGTTACAAGTAAAGATGCATAGCACGGTCTCACTATGGACACCAACTCGGCCAGGCGAGGCCTTTAGATTGCTTCCTGCTACTCAACTACGTAAAGACTGTCATTAAAAAGGTGTAAGTTTAACTAAAATGTCCACTTCCAATTATTGAAGTAGTATTACAAAAAATGAGCCCGTTTAAAAACTCACATTTCACCCATAACGTGACATCGAATCCCCTCTACCGCTAAAGAGACCGCGGTTGAGCCAAGCATTTTCCGTTAACATTTTAAACATTACATTTGCTCTTTATCATGACAATGTATGTATTGTTCATCGGATACGGAGTAAAAGAGCACTATTTGGAACACAAATGGAAACCTTTGCCCTTTTAAAACGTGGATGATTGTGGATTATTTTGGAAGGGTCTCGTGAATGAAATGCACTCACCATGTTGGAGTCTGGGGAAAAGGACTAGCCACTTCCTGTCAGCGGAACATAAGCTGAACTACCGATGCCGAAGAAGGACAATCGAAGCTTCTTCTAGCTGTACGAGCGTGTGCCATCAAGCGGGGAAGTCTGGAATCACACACTAAACCCATCATTGGTAGGCTCATAGGGGTAGGCTACTGAGACGTGCATTCGTCTTTTTTGTTCTAATAATACTAAATATATTTAGCCTTCTTCGAAATTTGTATCGATGTATATTTATGTTTCTTCAAGCACGGGGCCTACTATTTTATTACTGTAATACGCACATGGGTAGCCTATGTATGTCTGTCAACATTTCTATATCCTATAGAATAGATATTGGATTTGAACAAATATGCTCAATTGGTAAATATGTTCCGTTCATAGTTACTATTCTAGAATCACAATATCACACGTGTAGCCTACATCTAGGTGAATTGTAACTAGTTTGACTACTTTGATCGCTGGTGATATGCATGACTTTCCTGTAAAAAAATAATAATAAAAAAAAACTATAGATAGATAGATAGATAGATAGATAGATAGATAGATAGATAGATAGATAGATAGATAGATAGATAGATAGATAGATAGATAGATAGATAGATAGATTATAAACACATAGGCTAGTGCTATGCATGACAAATTGGAAATTGCTTAGGAAACTACAGCTGTTTATTTATATTTATGTTTCGTAATATCCCTTCTTTGACTAACAAAAGTCCCCAAAATGATAACGCATCTGGAGTTAATAAACACTCAATTCATACTTGTATAATTATTATTAAAATTAATATTATACATCTAAAAAATAATTTTAGTTACATTATTATATACTTTGTTCTACTCATTAATCATAATCAAATAATCCTTTTTAATCATATTTTTTTATATCTAATGTATTTGACTAAATCATTTAATTATGATTCTGATTATTATTTTATTTTTTATTTTTAACAGTTTATTCATATTTCTTGATCTGAAACATTCTGTCTAGGGGGAGTAGGCAGAGTAAAGATTTATATCTTAATTCAATTAGATCAAGTTAATAAACAACTACTTGGAAATTCCAGGATGTGAATCAGAACCGCGGTGTTATTAGACGCAGATAAAGAGGCATCCACTGATCACTAAACAATGGCTTGAATACTTTAACCATTCTGTGGCCTCATTGATGTTTATATTTTACTTGCTATTGTACTTTTGCTTCATTAAGACTGCTCGTTAAATTACAATAATTCCTTGATTTAATGCATTTCTTAACTAGTGCTCCAGACACAAGTTAAAGATTATTAAATTCATCATGAAATGATCTGAAGATGTTTCTACATTTAGCTAAGGGTTGGTGTATTTATCGCGCTGGCCACTAGATGCCAGTACTAACCAGTTAGTCATCCTCACTGCCTAGCTCGGGAACTATAGCTCAGAGTCAGACCGGCTGCTCGGTTTTAAAAGAGTGATAATGTTTGTAGAGTTTAGCTTTGTTAAACAAGTTTTTCCACCTCAGTTGATATCGAGTTGCATTTAAATATCATATGTAATACTTAGCACTTCCTAAATCACTAAGCAGTGCAAGTTTTTTTGCTTGTTAAATGTGGAATTAAGTTTTTGTTGGAAAGAAAAAAAGACACGTGTTGTGCTTTGTTACTTTATTTTCTCACATTCAGGAAAAACAAAACAAAAACAGTAAATACACTTTTAAATAATAGGTAATAACTCTTATGTAGAAAAATAAATGGATGAAAGAAAAGTGCTAAACAAAAAATCTTTGATTAAGTTTCAGTAAGTCACAAATTTCAAAACCAGTAAAGTAAAATGACAAAAAATATCTGACAAAGCTATCTTCCAATGGGTAATCAAATGCATTTTAAGCATGCAAAATGTCTTAACATATTTGTGGATTTTGGAAATGGCCTGCATAGATCTACATTACAATTAACTTATTTTATTCATTCAGCCTACAATACAATACAAACAAAGAACAGAGCTGAATTTAGAGAGAAAAAAGTAGGCAATACTTTTTTTGGGATGAACATTGAGAAGTGCATGAACCAATCATCTCTAGACAAAAATATAAAAATAAGGCTATCAGACCATGCAGGCTGACTTGGTGGGGTAAACAGACACGTCTCATTAATATATTTAACCATGGAAAACCTTCGGCCAGGTCGAGTTCCTCTGTGACCAGCGAGGCTTACAATGACATGGCTTCTCTCGAGGGAATCTCGCAAACGAGGCAGGGGCTCAGCTGAGCGCACCAGTTTCACGTTCACCTTCCATTACACACATGTAATACCATGCCACGGTTTGTCTGGATAGGGTCGGACCAAGTTAGAACAATAGGCAGCAGGCAAAGTTAGCCTTTGTTCTCTACAAACCATATTCGCTGTATCTTTTCCTCCTCCAACCTCACACTGAGGTGACTTTTCAAATCCATTCCACATATCATGATGTGGGTTTTATAAGGGTGTGAATGAGCTTTGGAAATATAGACGTCCCTAAGGTAGCGTAAAACATCTTAAGTATGGCCGTTTTGGTATGCGTGCTTAGTCATCTGACTTTTGAACTCATCTGAGATTCTTCCTCCACAGAAGAGTCTCACAAAAGTCTAGAGAAAACCAACATCAGTCTGTCCTACAAAACCGTAAATAACAGCTCTCGACTTGTCTTGATTGTTCAAATCTGACCGTTTTTATAAGCGAATGTAATTGCCATTCATTTGATGCTTTGATTTTAAAGACCACAGGAGATTTGGAAGCACCCAAGAGGGTCAGCAGCCAGCCGGCACATCCGCGATGAAGTCAAACTCATTCTGACCTAGCCATAGCTCTGGAAGCTCATTGGCACGGTCCAAACCCAGCTCCACTACAAGCGACATCAGAACTTCCTCATCGACTGGATCAGAATCAATGATCCCAGGTGCCTGCGCCGCCCCAGGGGTGGCAATCTGTCCTGTGCCCAGCACGGTGGCTCCGTACCCTCGGCCAGGTCCGGTTGTAGCCACAGAGGACAGATTCTGATAGTGGCTGTTGAGTTTCTGGAGCTGCATGGAGGCTATGAGATGCTGGCCGGACTGCAGGCAGAAAGGCTGGGGCTTTCCCAACGCAGGGGAGCTGGGATGGAGAGCCGCGGAAGTGAACTGAGGGCTCGTCTTGCCTGAACCAGAGTAGTGCAGGAGGGAGAGAGAGTCACGGTCCTTCATGGTGGCACTAGAACACAGCAGGATCTTGAAAAGGAAACACCTAAAAGAAAAGATGACAACAACATGAAAGTCTCTTCACAGAATATCTTCTGTGTTCCACAGTAGAAAGAAAGTTATGCAGGTTTGGAATGAATGCTGGAATATATACAGATATCATACGCAAATGGTTCCAGAGAAAAACTGAATATCATACACTACACCAACGTTTCCCAAACGCGGATTCATTGGTTGATGAAACGCTAATAAAAGGTACTTAAAGTACAAAATTTATATCTAGGGTTCAGCTGACATACAAAATAAAAGTTTGGGAACCCCTGCACTGACTACGGGTCACAACCCAGACTTTCAAGTAATTCTGAATACAAACTCCAAATAATTTAAGTAATTCTCCATAAACGTGCACCTCGTCACCATGATAGATGACAATATGGGATCTAAAATCAACTCAATATTACACGTCTAACACTCAACTGGACAAATTCATAATCTGAAGATAAACAAAATCCAGCCTTATAATGATGATTTTTGGGTGAATTATGCCATTAACGGGAGATCGCAAGGCAAGAGTTTATCAATGGCTCAGAAGGGCAGTAAGTCATATGACTTTCCAAGACCATTTGTAGAGATGAGCCATTCATAATCTGCTCAGATGTGGGGTTAATTATGGAGTACGTGACAGAACCCTGTGACTCCATATCCTCATGCGTCTCACATGTGCTCTCGCACACACGGAGGACAAGTAATGAGGCACTTAATCATATGTGCTGCTCCACTCTCCTCAATCCCCACTTAAAGCCATTCTTTTGAGGGAAGGCATAATTGCTGAAAGCTGGCATGCAGCTGCAATGGACCTCCAGCAAGGAGCAACACACAGGCTCATCTCAGCACCCCTCTCAGACATTGACAGCTGTAGGGCATTCATCTCCAGATCTTTGTGTTTAGCTCATTGTATTCATTATTCATGTCCTGGAAGCAGTCACATACATCACGATGAAGCCTACAACTTAATTAGACCAAGACAAATGTAAAACCGAGCTTTGCGGTTATCTGAAAATTCTAACTTTAATATTTGACTGGTGAATTAGTCAGTACATCCTGTGAGAAAACATCAAAAGAGTTGATCTAATTACATTTACTAATACATCATTTTTTTAAGTGGTCATACAAATATAGCATAACCATTTTCCACAGCATCAATCATGTCACAATCTAGTGAACTACAGATAATTGCTCTTTTATCACTAGCCAATGGGATGTTGTGGGTTAGTGGTGTCAGTTAAACAGTCAATTATGACACAAACAAGATTAGAACTCTAGTTGGTTAAATTCACTCAAGTGATTTAAACAGACTGGATTACAAAACGCTGGATTATAGTGTTGTATCATAAAGATCAACATTAATGGATTTGGGAAATGATGGCTAGATAATATTATAAACAAAAATGATAAAAGCTAATTTTGTGCCAATGTGTCATTTAAACAACACTAAACATGGGATATAATCTAAAAGTTATTCAACATTGGCTGGAATGTGTGCAATTTGTAGAATTCAAATATACAAATAAATAACTACATTTCCTAATTTGCTGGTTTTAAAATAATAACTTACCTTTATAAAAGTAATTGTCAACCTGGGTTCTTGTTGCGAATCCAGTATTACGAAAGAAAAACTTTTATAATTTGAATAACGACTATACACGTAAAAAAATGGCGCTACAAAAAAATAAAGCTGTTGAAATAAATTACTGCTGTATTTGGCAAGACCAGCTGCGAAGTCGACTCTGGACGTGGAGTTAGAGAAATGTTTCCAGTCCTGCTGCAGGAGAGCACCCTCAATGAACTGTTACTGAATCAAAGGCATTAGCCTAAATACACACACTCGACGCTCTCAAGAGGGGTCTGAGTCCGCTCACAAACATGGGGTGGAGTTCCTGCGGAACCGGACTGAGAAAAAAACGACGAAGGCTCCAAATATAAACCGATTATTTACTATTACAGAATTTGAAGGATTCTATCATTATTTACTCACCCTCGTGTTGTTAGAAAGCGGTATTTTTCTTCTTTATGTCACTGTACCTGCACTATAAAAGTAGCCTATAAATAAAAGTAGCCTAATCCTTCTGAAGTCTTCTGCAGCAACATGTTAGAAGAAAATAGTGATTTAAAAAACAAAAACAAATTCAAATGTCAAAATATGCTTTAGGGGTTTCATGGAAAGATGATAATGTGTTTTATGTCACCCAAGTCCTCGAATTTATCGTTTAACGATACAAATTAATATGGGCGCCGGCTCCGTGTGCAAGAGTGGAATTTAATTATGTCCGTGTTTTCTATTCACCCCGCTAAAGTGCGCGGACAGGGCATGATGCTCACTCACTATCACACACACTGTTGCCATAATAGCTCACTTAATAATGATCATACACACATACCACAGGCAGTAATAATACATCATCGCTGAGGCAATTAACCCCGAGTCGTTCAGGTATTATAAACAAAACATAGAAATCTTTTCCTAAGTTGATAGACCTATGTCGATATTCTTTTGATAATTTCCCCAAACAAAAAACTGCTGGAACATCTAGGACTATAAATGAACGGGGAAAATGAGAACTTTCATTCTTTCTTTACACAAACTCAACAATATAAACCTGGTCCTACCACAAACGTAAAGCCTACGTCTAAAACTTGAGCTGACGAGAGGCAGCCAACGGCTGCTTTCTTTTCCGTTTTAACGGGTTTAAAGACCGCATCTGTCGTCATTCATGAAGACACTTCACATGTAGATTAGGAGGGAAGTGACGGGTAAAGGAGCAGGGATTTGCTCTATTCCTGTGGGAAACGTTATGCAAATGAATACAAACGGTTTTGACATGCCCTTTGTTTGGCACAACTCAAGAACTAATGTCATAAAAGGCCAATTTTGTAGAGTAATGGGTCACACTCCTCGAATACTTCATTTAGGTCCGGTAGGCCTACTGACACACACACACACACACACACACACACACACACACACACACACACACACACACACACACACAAAAACCCTGTACAAATCTGTTTGTGATTAATGGAGTGAATAGAAGAAAGGTTGAGCACGTCGACAGATGAACACTTTGCATAAAATTCGTTGGGATGTCAAACATACGGTAGATGAGCAGGTGGAACGTCAACCAGTCTAGGCACGCGACGATTAACAACAACCTGATAACCTTATTTCGGGCAGTTTATGGGTCAATGACTAAAAAGGTGCCAAAGATGTAAATATTGAGTGCATGAGACATTTTTCAAGGTTAGGTTATTGTTATAGTTTTTTGGATACTAATATTTTAAAAGAAATACATTTCCAATTTTAAGAACACATTTTATTAATTTTACTACAGAAATTGAATACATTCATACAAAATGTAATCCGGCCATTTTGTGTATGTATTGCATTTTAATGCATTTGAATAATCTAAAAATAAATGGATGAAATTAATATCATGCCATTGACAAAAATAGGCTACAGAACAAAACACAGCTGCATAGTATACAATATGCATATTTTAAACTATTAAAAATAATATGGCAGGGTATTAGGGTGTCACTTTTCACTACAAAAAAAGAAATATATTAAATTATTTGTGTAGGCTTTCAAAAGCAGTCTGCTTCAGAAAGTGCAGAGGAAAAATGAAAAGCGGGATCATGAAGTATTGAGTTGGCTGTTTGGTTCTACACACATTATGGTTTTAATAGGGTGAGCCATTGAAAATCAGTCCCATCTCTCCACTTAATTCTGTGAGTTTTACAGCACTCTTTTGGTAGCATGGATCCGTTTATTGGACTAAAATGCAATAAGCCCCATCTCTCAAAGCTAATAAAGGACTTAATGAATCACACTTGGTGTGCCATTCAGAGAAAACTAAACAATAAATCCATAAAGATCATACTGAAAAGAGCAGGACTTCCACATGTGGCAGCCCACACTGAAACACAAGGACAACTCACCGGAAGAAAAACATGAAGAAAAAAACCCCCACACAATTAATTTTTGGATTTTAATATACAACTGAAAAGCATTTATACAAAAATCAAAAGTTGACAGAAAACATTTTACATTTTGACTTGCTCATCAAACAAACAAAAAAAAATAAACATGGTAAAAAAAAGAAAAGCATGCCATAGGCAACATAAAACAATGAACCCAACATGACTTGGAATTTGGTCAGTCTGCCCATTAAATTCCACTTATCCAATCCATAACCGAACAAGATATTGCAATTACAATAAATCACAGGATGGGTTAGAATTGGGGGGTTGGGGGAGTAAAGATCTGAGTGACTTGAGTGAGAGTGATCCGAGTGAGAGAATGTGTCCATGCTGTCTGAACCAAAGTCAGACATTTTTTTGGGAAGACACCGTCATCAGAAATAAAATCATTTTAAAATGATCCCACATGGATAAAACAGGGGAATATGTATTTTTTTGGACATATTTGACATTTATTGTCATCCCACACTCACATCATGTTGCATTCACGCTTTGTTTTCGTCTGAAAATGGCTTTGGATTTTTGTTAAAAAAAATACACCCTTAAAACATTTGCCCCATATCCAACATTGACTAGAACCGTTCAAATGTGGCAACACTGGCCCATCGCTGCAATCAAAAAAAATGTTCCCTGGAAACATTCAAGTAATGTTTTCCAAGCTCCCTTCTGGCGATGGCTCCGACATACTGTCTTCATTAGAGGAGCAGGGCCTGATTTGGAAACATGAGCTGGGAGCCCACTCCTAAACTACATTCTTCAGATTCCCTGTAAACAAGCAGGGGAGGAGATAGAGACAAATAAAAAAAATGGGTCAAAATGAATTTCAGTGAACCTATTGAGAACTATTAATACAGTGATGAAGACATGTTGTGTAATGAAATCAAAAGATTTACAGATGAAATCAGTGTCAAGCCTAAATATCTAGATACTATACAAGAACCTAAAGGCCAAATGACACGAACCATAACAAAGAAAAGGTTGCCAATCAGGAAAAAAAGGATTTCCTATGACGTCCTATGAGGAAGCACAAGTTATTCAAATATTTCTAAACCTATATCAATTTACATGGATTTACAAACCACAATTTGCATTGGAATTGTGCCTTCCATTCACACAAAACACTATACAGTTGAGCTGAAACAGGATGTCCCTTTTTGTTCTCACCAGCTGGTGTTTTGATAACATTATGGCTGGCTAATAAATTTGAATTTAGGGCACTAAAGGAAATCCTGTTTAAAAAAAGAAATCAATTGGAATCCATACTTTACAAGACGAGACAAAATTTTTATTTAAAATCAAAAGTTAATAAAATCACATCCTTTATTTGAGCTGCATTAACGGCTATAGCAAAGAACAATTCAAGTAATGCTAATGGTCCATTCACACCAAGGACGATAATTATACAAATAAACTATAGCTCTAAAAATCATTCTCAATGTTATAGCAGAGTTCACAACATTAACGATAACGGCACAGAGAAACGAGATCATTGGAATCACTTTCTGAATGATTTTATCCAGCTGACAGATGATAAAATAATTGACAGTATAGGGCTGCAACAACTAGTCGGAAAAAAAAGATGATAATTGATAATAAAAATCATTGACAACGATTCTCATTATCGATTAGTCAGGTCTGCCCTCTGTGCACGGAACACTTCCACCAGTCGTGCCATCTAAAAATAGTGCAGTGGACATAGAGTGAGCTGCTGCGGGACCCAAGCTGCCCAAAACATGAGAATTCTTTATTTTAAGCTTCAAGCTAATGAATTAGTGGCTAACATCTCCAGTCACACACATGAAATATCTGCTGTTTGATGCTAAATTTAGGTTTAAAATTCAACATATAATTCACATAATTTATGATCGTAGTAAAGGGATAAAAGTGTGTAATTGAATGCAGGACGTTTCTTGCGTTCTTGCATTCATTCTTGCGTTTAGCCTATTTATAGGATAAAGAAATGACAACAGGTTATTTTGTCCATAATCAATGTGTGTGTTCCTGCAGAACATTCCTCTAATCTGGTAACAGTGAATTTGTGTTTTCTTTAATAGCATTTTATGTATGGATTTAAACTGTCCTTTTGTGTAGTAATGGTTTTGCACATAATGTATAGCACAGCACCACCCTTACGAAAATTAACCATTGTGTGTAATATAGTAAAAAAAAAAAAAAAAAAAAATAGTATTACCATTTGTATAACCACTCAAATATCATGGATTGAAGCAAAACTATGTTAATTTGTGGTTACCATGGAATAATAACCCTGTTTTATTTATGTATTATTATTAAAAAATATATTTGTTGCAAAACTAATATGGCTACATTTTGCAAGGGTAGATATATTCACTATGCATACACGTCTCAGGGCTCAGCCAGCTCCATAGTTCAGTAGTCAGGACACTGATTAGTGAGTCGGCCGTTTTAAGAGCTGTCTCCTTCCAGTGCACTGAAATATACGCTCCCTAAAAAGTCCCACAATGTACCACAAAACCCAGCATGCATCGATGGTCACTATGCTCCCTTAACGGAAGTTCTGAAATGTGAAACTCAAATCAAGTAAATCAACTCCGATAACGACGCGCGATATGTTTTTAAAAACAGAAACCAATATTTTATTATATTTTAGCATAAACATACAACGTTAGACAGGTAATGAACACAATCTAGCTAACATTTATAATTTATTTACAGCCGAAATGTAAAATATTTATTATAATGTACTGTCAGAAAAATATAAGTTCTGCTGTTTATAAATACCAGTAATGATGTTGTGCAATGAGGACGTCGTCACTTCACCGGAAATAGAGTCATCAATGTCTCAATGTGTAGTGAGCCAGCGTCTTTTAGTAACCTTACCAGTGGCCGAACTAGTGTACACGATATACTGATTCACGAGCTCGGGAACTGAATGAGACATACCCTATGTATGTTTTCATAGCACTCAGCTGACATGTTTGTTTGAAGGACATCATTGGGCAGGATGTGGAATAGTGTGTTTTGTCGGCAAAAAAGGGCTTTTTTTAAACCAGATTAATAGAAAAAAATAATCAATTATCAAAATAAGAGTTCCCTAATTGACAGACAATCCGAATCCAATCTGATGTAACAAGCTTGAGCATTTAAAGTGACAGACTACGCCTAGAAAAAACAGAACGATACTGGCGACTTGTTTGGATGCTTGTTATTGTCATAGCTATCGTTCTTGGTGTGAACAGGCAGTTTGTCATTAAATGTGGCTCAAAAGTGTTTCTTTATTTTGAAAGATTTGGAAGCCATATTTACAGACTTTTAAACACTTTTTAAGCACAACATGTTCCTTAGACTTTGAATGTTGTGGTTCCGAGGGAACTAATTATCCTCTGTTCTGATTTGAAATGAGCAAGCTTTTCCTATCCTAAATTTCAAGTGGTTTCACATTAAGGAAACCGTAAACGTTTATGAATCAATGTACATTCAGCATTTAGCAGCTGTCCGATGACTGCCTGTCTACATCTTTCTAGCCTACACGTGCATATCCTTTTCAAATATGGATTGCTTTCAGGGATGGAATCAACAAAAATGTCCAGTTTGTTTGTTGTTGGCTACAACGTGCACAAACAATGCAGTCTCTATTAACACCCAGTTTAAAATGATAAGGCCTTTAACCTGAGATGGATAAACTCTGCAGTATTTGTTCAGCAGAACCACTGAAAACATCCATGTATGGCATTTACTCATTTTTGCCCCTTTTTCTCTGAGCGTTTTATAACACAAGGCTGAGTGTCGTAAATGTTACCCAGATGTGCTTGGAAACTTCGGTAATGTGTAACAACTGCAAGCCTCTCTATTTATTACCTGCATTAATCAATCGCAGTTCTTCACAGAGAAAGGCTTGCGCATAATATCAGAACAGCGCATGTTTGGGAAGGTCAGACTTCAGGTAGCTCTCATCACACAGGTTGGCACTCGCTTACTTCTCATCTGTGCAATTTCCTGTCCCTCATATATACAATGCTTAGGTGACCTAAGACCGGAAAACAACCAGCGAGCACAACAGAAAATGCCTAATTAAACAGTTTAACTGATGTGAGCTCCTCATTTGAAAGCTGGGGAATATGGGGGTGTGCGAGCTTATTGAAAAACAATAGGGGAGTCTTTAGAAAACCCTGCACTTGCGGTGTAATTTAGTGCCTAATAAAATCTCATCACAAACAAGTACTTCCTCCAAATATAAACCCAACTGTTTTACTTCAATTGACCAATGTGCTCCACTGACCTGATTATCTACTTAACTGTTACCACAAAATAACTGGCATGCAAACAATGCCAACCTACTCCCATCCACTGGCCAAGTAGAACACCACATTTACCCGGCACATAGAAGCATCACTGAATTTTATTATATTTTAAAATGTAACTTATTAAGCTGAATTGTCAGCATCATTACCCAGTCTTCCGTGTCGCATAAAGCATAAATGTATGTGCTGCTTAAAAGTTTGGTGGAAACGTACACATTCTTTCAGGATTCTTTCTTGAATAGAAAGTTCAAGAAAGAACTTTCTATTCAAGCATTTAAAAAAAGAACAGCATTTAAAAAAAAATTGAACAACGTGAAGATATTTGTCGCTTTTAATTAATTTAATGCATCCTAGCTGAATTAAAGAATTAATTTCCTTCTAAAAAAAATCTGCGAACATTTGAACTCTTGCTGCGTAGATGCATCTCTTTGAGCTCATTTAATTGCAGGAATCTACTCTGGGTACCTTACATAAGATTTTCCACATGCAAGTAAAATAACAGACAGATAATTGCTCCTTCAAAATGCATTTTAAACTAAAAACACCCAAAAACAATTATATCCGAGTCTGAGACATAGTTAGAGGTTTTGCATAGCGTATTTCACATACCCCATGTAAATCCTGTTTCAACATGGCAGAAGAGTTGCCACTGAAAAGTCAAATATGTCTATATAAACACATTGGTTAACCTAAAGAAGCCATATAGAATCTAAGTAGAGGAGTTTGTCAGTTCTCATAAAACTGAGGATGTGATGTGTTGCGTGCAGCACAGGACACTTACGTAGCTCCATTAAGGTCATCTCAAAAGCTGACCTCAGTACAATATTTCGCTCTCGAATGACCCTCTGTAAGCAGATGATCTTAAAAGAAACTGATCTGGAATCTGTGCTCATGTGTGAGAGCTTGGCATAAGAGCGGTCTTAAGAGATGGGTGGAAACCCTAAAATGGAAGTTGAGCAGTCTGCGCCTTAAGCCCTTTTTAATTAGAGCTGCGGGACAGAGCAAACACATAGCACATGCTACACATACCGCATGGGCGCAGAAAATAAGCATGTTTGTCCCATACTGTTTAAGAAATAGACAGAACACCAATATTGCAAATATAAATAAACAATGCTAAAGTAAAGAAAGTACAAGTGATGCTTGCTTATGAATAAATATTTTAAAGGACTGAAATATGAATTACATTCTCCTGTGCCATAGCTATTAAAGGGTTAAAAAAGAACAGTATTTATATATTTTTTTACCCCTAATAGCAACTATGTCTAACAGCCTTCACCAAGCTATCACTTCCGATAAGTGAGGTCAATGTACACAATTTGATCAGGTGTAGAGATACACGCGAGAGATCACTTATGCCAGATCGTGTACATTGTACGTTGAGTACACTCAACAGAAGTGATCGCGTGGTGAAGGCTTTTGGACATAGTGGTGTATTAGAGGTAAAAAAAAAAAACAATAAAAAAGTTTGGTTTCTCTCAAACCGATCATTTTATGTCTTAAGACATCGATGTGTCATCACCAGCCGCAGTGTTTAAAATGGATTTGTATTAGCATTTTTTTTACTCTCATAGTTCTCATGCTCTCATGTGTTACCATTCACATGTATTATAAGACTGACAGACTGCAACGGTTAGAGTTAAAAATCATAATGTGTGTTCTACTGAAGAAACAAAGTCACCTGGATGCCCATATCACATTTTCATTTTTGGGTGAACTATTCCTTTAAATGCCTTTCATAATGTTTGGTCACATTAGTGACATTGTGGTGAAATTTCTGTTAGTCAACGCTGCAAATTCTGAAGACCAACTTTTATATCTGAAAAATCTGCAAGGGGATCTTTTTAGCCCTCATTGGAAACTCCCAATCACACACATTCCTAAATGTCTGGATATTGCCTATGAGCTTATAAAAGTGCATATAACCACACGAAAGGCCCAGGACAGGTATAGTTTATTGTCCGTGTTCTTATCCGAGTCATGCACAGTGGAGCATGTTGTAAGAAAGGGTTCCTGAAACTGTCCTGGAGGTCCACTGTCCTGCAGAGTTTAGCTCCAACCCTGATCAAACACACCTGAGCAAGTGAATTGAGGTATAGAGTGGTGCAGGTAGGACATTACTTTGTAGGCTAAAACACAGAAACGAGTTAGCATTTTAGTTCTTTCGGTTCCCTCGTCCCAAAGTCAATTTGTTTTTAATGTCATTTTGTTTAAATGTCTAAAATTAGGTCTGTGGCGAACATAAGCTCAAGACTTTCACATTCTATCTATGAAACGAAATACATCAGATTTACCCCACATGTGATTTTTTTAAGCTGTTACATGTCTTGGAAAAAGCAGTTGCTAACAAGTGGCTAAATGGGACTATAGAGGCGAACAAGAAAACTAAGTCCACGTTCACAGCACCATTATGCAGTCCATTTATAGCCTATTGAGTATTAGACCTCAACATTTATAAAAGCTGTGATAATTATCGTGATGGACAAAACATGTAAGTATCATAAACTTTTGTTGATCACAGAGCTTGTTTTTTGCAATAATCCAAAAGCCTAAGGGAAAACCTTATTGGGTTTTTCTCAAAGGAACCAGTGCTATGTCAAAGACAAAGTGACGTCATTCCTGCACCACTCTATTCAGGATCATTAGAAAATCATAGGCAGGTGAGTTAAACTCTACAGGACAGTGGCCCTCAAGGACAGAGATTTAGGAACCTTGTCTTAGGATAATCACACAGAATGCAGATGTGCTCTTCAAAAATGCATATTGTAGTGCAGTTATAGGCTATAGTATGTAAAAAAAATAAAAAAATAACTGCAGATCCGCAGTGCTGATGAATGGAAAATAAGACAGGGTCTTGAGCGCGAGAGAAGCAGTGCAATGGTCAGAAGTTCGTTCAGCGCATGTTTACACAAAAAATAATTAAAAGCAGCGGAGCTTACTGTAAACAGCTTCAAGAGAGCTTTACGTCTTAGCAGACCTCTTACATCAGTGCGTTCTGACCTTGTACAAGTAATCCTGTTTTTTGTCATACCAATAATGTAACTTTTCATACCGGAAAATGGACAGAACTGATTAGCTGGTATTTTTGAAAATGTCCCGTTCACACACAATCTCTAAATGGTAATTTACCAGTAAATACTGTATTTGTGAAAGGGTACTAAAGTGTAAAGCAACAAATGTCATTCTAACCATGCATAATTCTAATTAAGCTGAACTGAAGGTGTCGGAAATGAGGCTGTCAGTGTCAGACTGTACTGCTTCCACACACAATTAAGTGGTGACCTCTGAGGGACCTTTAGGTCAGCAGCAAAGATCTGACACCTTTTATCAAGAAGAGAAAAGTGGAGAAGACATTAACCAGAGCAGGGGCCGGAATGATAAGATCAATAAGATCAATAAGAAATGTTTAGTCATAGTTGAAGTTTAGGTGGAGCAGATGTGTCTAGGAGTACTGACACATGCTGTCTGTTTCTGCAACTTGCCTATGAGCAATAAAACCCATGGGTTGAACACAAGTAAAGGAAGGTTAAACAGGTCAACTTCATGCCATAAGGAGTGAGGTGATAAGAACACAAACCGTCACCCGTGTCTCTCATAAACACGCAAGGGACACTTCTTTAAAAGGATAGTTAGACCAAAAGGAACACTATCATTGTTTACCCATGAACACAAAAGACGATTGTCCACACTGTGAAAAACAGTGGGTCAAATGCAGTTTTGGACCTCTTTGGCTTTCACTGTATGGCCAAAAAAAGTTCTTCAAAATATCTTCTTTTTTCTTTTTGGGTGAACTGTTAACTTAACATATCACACACCACATCAGTGTTATTGTAAACAAAAACTATTCTCATTAATTGAAATATAGCTGAAATATAATGAAGTGATGTAGCATCATTAAAAACAAACAATAATCATTCACCTAACAATTAACAAAAGGTATGTTTATAAATGTATATTATAAGCGGTACAAAAAGTTTACCCCAAATTTAATTTATGTACTGCAGAAGAATAAACGACCTGAGGAGTTTTAGGGAATGATCCCTTTAAAATGTTAATATTTACATATCCTAACACAGACTTCAGCAATCCACCACTAGGCTGCCATAGATACAATCAGCTCTAACAGTTTTAATAAAAGTGACTGTAATATTTAAGTTGAGTTTGGATTAGTTTACAAATTTATTTAACAGGGACCATGCACAACACAAATGTTGTGTCAGAGTTAGCTAGCTAATTTGCATCTGGGGAGGATATCGTTATATAAAACTACAGCACTTCATCACGATCCAAAAAAAGACTCATAATTAAAAAAAAAGATTTATAATAATAATCATTTATAATAATCACATCAAAATATACATATATATAAAAAACTAAATTAGCCATATTTTGAGAGCAGTTTTAAAAATACTAAATTATGCACTCTCTAAGATGAACAGGCGCTGAATTCCTTCTTTCTGCAGCTCTAAATGTAAAAGCTGATTGTTTAAAGGCAGTTTTCTTAAATTTAGCTGAACAGTTGCCTATAACGAATGCCCTGGTTTCCCTAGAATTGTCCTCACAGAAAGCCACACACTGTTTAAGAGGTGGTGGTGCAAGATTATGAATTAATTTATACAAACACATATCTGCAAAAAAAACTGTTAAATGTAAATAGTTTATTTTTAATTATGGCACAATGATGATAACTGCTTAATTTCTTTTTTCTTAAACTTCCACAGCTTGTTTATAAAGAGTCTATAACGGTTTTAATGTTTGAGAACAGTTTGAGATCTGGTTGATGCTTATTAGTTCTTTTAATAGAAAAAAAAACGTTCCCACAGATTTATTCACATTAAGAGTAAGACAAGAGTGAGTTAACCAATCTGAGACTGTTCAGTTCAGCAGTAAGTCTTCAGCTTACTCAGCTTATATCAGCTTGTTCTTTTGTCTTAGCATATATAACTGTATTATCT
Organism: Pseudorasbora parva; assembly: GCF_024679245.1. Classification (NCBI taxonomy): domain Eukaryota; kingdom Metazoa; phylum Chordata; class Actinopteri; order Cypriniformes; family Gobionidae; genus Pseudorasbora; species Pseudorasbora parva. The sequence goes on from NC_090172.1 coordinate 26,055,243, forward strand.
GTGTACATCTGAAACTGGACCTCTGGACATTAATATATAGACTAAATAAAATCGCAGTCAAGAAAGAATGGGCATATTTTATTAATTATTGTACATTGTTTCCTTATTTAAATATGATTCCATCCATGTTGATTTGTGTATAACTTGTAATAGTAATATTGTATTACAAGTATATAGTAATATTGTACTATAAATAATTTTGATAAAAGTACATTATGATTAACAGTATTAAAAGCCTTAAGACCACTGAAAGCATACAAATAGTTCTATAATTGGTTACATCAGTAGGATCACCAGTAATAAAATGTAGAAGCTAATATTACTGCTGACTTCAAAGAATTTAGAAAATAACATTGTTTTATTGACAAATTAATCAGATGAGATTTTATTTGAAAGTTAAAGGAGCCGATTAGAAATTGAATCAACATCCATTAATCTATCTTTACTTTTGATTGGGTGACTGGATACTTTTTACAACCCTGCATAAATAATATGGAAATAACTCATCACACTTTGAGTAAAGTGAAGGACTGTGTGAGAAATAGGTTGGCTTCTCTAAATAACATTTCTTCTTATTCATAAACAATGCCAATGTGTTAAAACTCTGAACACTGCTTTTCCTTTTTCACTGCCAGATTTCTGCCCATTCACACAGATGTTTGAATGAGCTCAAGAGGAAAAAACTTTTTTTTGTTTTATTACATCCAAGGGGCATTTGAAATGTTTTCAACATAGCTTTGAAACATGTTTCGATTCTTAAGACTTTTGTCCCTGAAGGTGAAAAGGCAAGAGTTTACCGAAACCTCAAATAAACAAGTACACACACAGACACACAGACACACACACAGACAGACACACACACACACACACACACAAAAATACACTAAGTGATAACTTATATGAAGGACACAAAAACAAAACTTTGTGTGACCGAAGGGATTAACCAGACACTTAGTCAAGGACCATCTCATAAAAGTTTGGATAAGTGCATGTCTGGGGGCCCTGCACGTACATATGTGCAAATGTTTCTAGTTTAGCCTGTTCTCATTCTCATCCCAGCCTCTCTCTTGAGACTTCAGCTTCAAGTTCCAAAGAATGCTTTGCTTATTTGTTTACTGATGACTGGGAACATCAAACAGACATGTTTCTCTTTTCTACAGCTGAGGAGAGCCAGTCACAGGGGACAACTGTGGTTCGTTTAAAGGTCTCACTGGTCAGCTGGAGGGGGGTGGGACGCAAAGTTCTTGAGGAGGCTAGAGAGACAGCTGGATGAATGAACGAATGAATGAATGACACGCCATCATCAACAGTTTTCCAAATAAACAGACCATTACTTTGGATATTTAAAACAGCTTTGAAATGGACAAAAGTAATTCCATCTGTGGAAATGGTATTCGATTAAGTGTAGAGAAAGGGTGATATTCAGGTCCGGTGTTGCGTATGGTGTGGTTCTGGTTGTTGTCATGGCAATTACCTTTGATAGTGCTGATGACCCGCTCCAGATGCTGGCTCTCGTTGCGGTCGGGTCGGCAGCTCGGGCTGATCTCCAAGGAATAATCTGGGCCATATTCAGTGAAGTACTAGATTAGGGATGATTAAAAAAAAGTACTTAAAGCCAGCATGAAATCAAAACGAATGGAACATTGCAGTGTGTTATAAACATTTTAGCCAAGCAAATTGTTTTTTTTTAATTCATCTGTTTTTAAAGTCTTGAAAAAAGTCTTGCTGCGCCATGGATTTATTTAAAGGGATAGTTCTCCCAACAATGAAGATTCGCAAGGCACTCCAAACATAGACTGTAAAAAAAGCCTGAAGCCAACCGCTGCCATCTTGGCAGTGTCACAGCTCATCACTCCCAGATAACTGAAAATAGGCAAAGAGGCAGGATGTGGATGAAGCTGAGGTGCCTGGTTGCTGAAACAACGCCCGCCTAGCTCGACGACCGTTGTGGCAATCCACCTGTCACTCAAGGTCCATGCTCTTAATTATGCAGACCTTAAAGGCTTAATATAATTTAAACAGATGTATAGACAACACCATTATTTGTATCAGGCTGTAAACTGCTGTAAATGTGGGCATTTTAACAAGAGGGAGATACATATTCTAGCAGCCAGTCGATTCATTGCAGTTTAAGTCACTTCCGTTTCTGTGTTTCGGTTCCAAACCAATAAAACACAAAATAAGATATTTTGAATCCATACAATAAAAGTTGTTAGGGTCCAACGTTGTTTAGGACCACACTGACTTTCTTATCAACAAAAAAGTTGAAACATTTTTCAAAATGTCTTCTTTTTTGGGCAAACTATCCCCCTTTAATAAATTAACTATTAATTACAGAAATTCTGCCATCAATCAAAATGGCATTATGTGTACACTGCAAGCCAACATTTCTGAAGCTAGGAGAGAGATTTGTTAATCAGTTTCACTTGAACCATGACCGTTTAATGTGATCAAGGTTTGCTTCAACAAAACAAGTCCTGTTTTTGTGAGATTTTTCTCAGCTAGGAAGCAGCACATACTTGAGTAAATTTGGGAAGGTTTAGTCATAAATCCACTTTCTTCCAAACACACACACACACACACACACACACACACACACACACACACACACACACACACACAAACTCATTTCAGTCTATCAACAGTGTTCTAATGCTTTAGATCGAAAAGGCAAAAGCCAAAAGCAGTTAAAAGTTTCCCCTATCATGAATTGCATCTGAACTACAATTAGTGATGCATTATGATTTTGAAATGGAAACACTAGGGACTGGCCAAAAAGACAGTCAGGCATGTTGCCTTGCTCATTCGAAAAACACGGTCTGCATTGTGTTGGTGGTGTGTCTGGTGTTTAAACTGGATAGAGATCAGATTTGGTTGTATGTCTGTTACATGCATTAGCGCAACTCTGCTTTCAATTACTTCTCTTTTGTTTATCCGGCTTACCTCCGCTCCCAACTTGGTAGGGATTATACAACATATGCATATGTGAATGTGTTTTTTTACACATTTTTACACACACACTCAAGAAATGTGTAAATAGGATGTACAATACTTCGTGAATGTGCACACATAATTAGTCAAGAGAAGAAAAAAACAGAGTGCCAAAAAAGGGCTTTAGGCACATACGTCCAAAAATTGCTAAAAACCTCAAGCGAGCAGAATGTAAAAAAATATATACGGATAAGATGTTTTTCTTTCCAGAGTTGCATAACAAATAATTCATATAAGATTAAACAATTTGTTACATGCACTTCTACTAATGTAATCCTTTCGTTGTCTTGTCCTGTGAAAAAGAATATGTGGGCATTGGGCAAGACAAAAAGACAAATTAGGACATGCATTATTGAACACAAGTGCAATCCAAAGAAAAGACCAGAAATATCCCACCAAGTCTCTGAATTCAACTTTGTAGTTAAAGAGAAAATAACTGACGCGTAGAAGTGGGAATATGGAACGGAGACTTCTACAAAGAGAATGTTGATGAATTTTTGACCTTCAATGTTTATTTTCTCTAGGCATGAATAATTTATTCTTAATAGTTTTTTGTGGATGCTTATTTATTGACATTCACATGCATTTTTAACAATGTCTATTTATCAACACACACACACACACACACACACACATATATACATACTATATATATATATATATATATATATATATATATATATATATATATATATATATATATATATATATATATATACATTTATTTTTGTATGGCACTGTTTAATGGTATTGGAAATTTATATTGTAATAAAACACTTATATCGAGATTACAAGATCAATAAATGTACGAGAATTTTTACGGTTATGCTTTTGGATTTTTTATGTTTTGAATGTAGTATGCGTGTATTTTTGTGCAGTTGTAAAGTTTACGTATAATTGAATATTTCTATTAGAGGCCCAGTCAGTCATTGATGTATTATAATGTTTATGGTAATAAGCTTGTAAATGAACGCAGGTGGATGCTTAGAAGCACATACAGTAGAGATCAAAATTAGAGAACACACAATTTCCTAAATTTCAAGGTCACTGCTTAGTCCTTTTTGAAATTATCCTAACAGGAGCAGAAGGGCAGTTTTAAGCATATTACACAAGTTAAATATATTCTGAAGTACAGTATATACAACTTAAATAAGACAATTTAAAAACAACGCTGGTCAAAATTAGAGAACACTTTCAGATACCTTCAAGCTTTGGGTGTTAATCTGGCACTTGGTGCTAATTTCCGTAATAATTTGGCAAACCCTTTTTAACTTGAAGCAAACTTTCCAATTTTCACTGACTTTGCAAGATGGCAAGCCACTCTAAGGTGACTGAAACCCTACGACACCACGTTGTCCAGATAAAGGCCAAAGGGATGACCCTTTTAGCTATTGCAAAAGAAAGTTGGTAATTCCAAATCTGTAATTTCTAGAATATTGAAGCTTTACAAAGATGCTAATTCATTCAAGTACCCAAAAAAGTAGGCAAGACCAATTCAAGAGAGGACAGGACAATGCGGACACTTTCAATGGGGAATCGGTTCAACACTGCAGCTGGAATTACTCGCCAGTTCAGAGCTGAACACAGTAAGGATCTGTTTGCCATACAGTGTCTTGTTCAAACTGAATGCTCACTCTGCAGTGACCAAGCCTATCATCAGCAGAAAGAATCAAAAGGCTAGACTAACCTTTGCTGAGGAGCATGTTGTGTGAACAGAGGAGAACTGGTCCAAAGTTCATTTTAGTGATGAATGCAAGTTTAATTTATTTGTGTCTGATGGGAAACATTATGTTCGATTGGAAAGATTGAACTCAAAGTGCCCAAAGAAGTCACAGAAAGATGGAGGAGGAAGTGGCGTGGTTTTGGGGATGTTTCTGCAGCAGGACTTGGGCCTGTTATACAGCTAAATGGCAGAACTTCAGAACCTGTTTATCAGAACCTTCGTCGGCAACATGCGGTTCCTTCACTGCGAGCATCTCCCAATCAGCCCGCAATTTTTAAGCAAGTCAATGCCCCCGATCACACTGCAAAACGGGTAAAGCAGTTCCTTGAACGTGAGAACATTAAAATAATGAAATGGCCAGCCCAGAGTCTGATCTAAACCCCATTGAAAATCTATGTAAAATCATTGGCAACAAAGTTATGGCTAAGAAACCCTCTACAGTTACCCAACTGTGAAAGAGACTGGAAGAAGAGTGGACCAAGATCACACCGGAGCAGTGTGAGTATCTAGTGATGTCCTGTGGCCACAGATGTGCTGAGCTCCTTCTACAAATTTTTGACTCCTGTAAGCATCACATTTTAGTTGTAATGTTTTTTTTGTGCTGCATTGGTTATTGTTCTCTTGATCACAGTGTTTTTGACAAAATAAAGGTTTTTGTTGAAGTACCTTAGTATTTTATAAAACATGCTAGCAGAACAATGGTATACCTACAGTTAATCATCCTTCAAACTTCAAGCAATGAATATTAACAATATTTCTGGAAAAAAATCTAAGTTTCTAAATTCTTTTCTAATTTTGATCTCCACTGTAGCTCTAATGATGGGTTCAACCCAACTGCACATTGCAGTTCTTGCTCTTTTCCACTTTAGTCTATTTGTGGCCTCTGTATAATAAATTGATGTGAGCTTTTTGGCTTATATTATGATGTGTGTGGATCTTCATGCATAATTAGTTACAGTACTTTTTTTTAAGCATTCCCACACACAGGACACCACAGCATGCCACTTGTTTTCCCATGAACTCAACCTAATCTAAAACAGCAGTGTCCACATCTCTATTGCATTATTTGGTTTGGACACCACATTAAGATCACATTGGAACTCTTATTTAAAGGGTTAGCTCGCCCAAAATTGTGTCATCAATAATTCACCTTCATTTTGTTCCAAAGATAAGTCATAAGACTTTAGTTCATCTTTGAAAAACAAATGAAGATATTTATAATGAAACCTGTGAGATTTCTGTCCCTCCATTGAAATTCAATTCCACTCTGATGCTTCATCAAATGGTTTAATCCAAGGAAGCTAAAACATGCTTGACATTCAAGAACCAATAAGGTCTGTTCTCATGTTTCAAGCAAGTACATGTTGAGCTTCCGTTCACCATATTTGATGTGCTCTATGTATAAGCGTTGAGCAATGTCTATATGTGAATAAAAACCTAAGCGTCTCTTCCAAAGACGGTTAATTCATGGATTAGGTTTACAATGTCCATAAAATGTGCATTCAATGGAGGCACAGAAATTTCATCATCTGTGTTGTAAATCTGTGTTTTAAAGCTACAAAAAAGTCTTAAAGGCGCAGTGTGTAGTATTTATTAGGATCTATTGACAGAAATGCAATATAATATACATAACTATGTTTTCAGTGGTGTATAAAGACCTTACACAATGAACCGTTGTTTTTATTACCTTAGAATGAGCCATTTCTATCTCCATAAACCACAGGTCACATTACATTGAAAGCACCATTATAGCCGCGTTTCCACCGCAGGAACTTTACCCAGGAACCAGAAATTGAGGTGGTAGGCTACTCGGTGTGTTTTGACCGCAGGAACCTGGGTCTAAATGAAGTTCCGGGTAAATATTTCCCCCTCCAAACGGCCCTGCTCGTGAGGTAGTACCTTTTCAAAGTTCAGGAACTTTCGAGGGCGGGACTTGGGCGCTGAACATGCTGATTGGTTTAGCATTTTATTTCAACCGGCATTTTTAAAAGTCTTTTGCGAGGTTCATTCTGCATTCAGTAAATATCCGTCTTGCTCTCTGTCTGATGGCATGTGTTTGTCTCAGCCATCTCACGTTCAATGTCCATAGCTGATAATAATAGACATTGTCATTTTAAATCTAGCTTTACTTGTAAGCTTTCTGAATATGCTAGTGCTCTTTTCTGTCGTTGTTAATTACCGCTTTAGTAAACCTATACATAACCAGCAAAAGCAGCACAGCTTGAATCTCTTCCATACTCGTTATTCATTTTTTTACAGTCTTTTCTTCACCATGTAAACGACCTGACCGATTACTTTTAAGTGTGCGTCCTTACATGACATGACAGCGCGCGCCGCGCTCATGTTGATAAGAGAGGAAAGTTCATTTTTCTGAGAGGTAAACTTTTTATTTTGTAAGTTATGAAGATAATGTTGGAATAATGGCACAGCGTATATTGCCCCAGGCAGTTTTTACTGCGCCTGACAGAAGAATTATTTTTTTTCTGAGATGATTACACTTTACAACAAATAAATAGCTTATATAATACACTATTAGTCCTGGTGGCCGTTAAGAGTTGCTATGGCTACAGTTAACACATTCCAGCTGGTGGAGAAAACAGCGTTGACATTTTTGATGCGGCAGACAAACTGCATGTCACAAAACGATTGCTATTGAAAGTCATCACATGTAAACACCAGATCGGTTTAGATAACGTCTCATGTAAACAGTCCACTAAATCTTTCAATCTGAATGACAAAAAAAGTGTGCTTGTAAACGTGGATAGTATCGCGCAAACCTGATTACTGTCCGTCACTGACTTGGAGGAGCAGTTGCGCGCAGTCCGACATCCCCGGACTAATTTGCCTAATCTTCACAGAACTTTAGATCGCGGTGGAAACGCAGACAGTTGCAGGTCTGGGGGGAGAAAAGTTGCTGTAAAAAAAGTTCCTGGTAAAAATTGTTCCGGGTAATTTTGGTGGAAATGGGGCTTATGTTTCTACAGTAGCCCTAATACCCATTTTCCACCAAGGCAGTGCTGGTGCCAATTTGGAGCCAGAGACTAGTTACAAATCGGTTCTGTGTGTTTCCACACCAAAAGCACCAGCTCCGAGCCAGGAAAAGTGGTTCTTAAGTAGCACTAAAACATTGCTGGGCTAGAAGTGAGAACCGATTACGTCAGGCGCTGGGGGTGGGGTCAACAAGATGAACACAAACTTGAGATCCGCCATTTTTTAAATACAAATTACAGCGAACTGCATGAATGCGTTGTATTCGCTGTGTTTTCGCTGTGATTTGATGCCGATGATTTACGATGTCGTAAAGCCATGTGAATCAATAGTAATGCAACATTCGCCATTGTTGATGGACGGCTTGTTCGAGATGCATCGGCGCTGTACAGACCAACTGCCGTATGAAAACGAGTGCAGCAAGAGCATATGACTCCTTATGCTTTTGATTCACTCATGCGTTTATTTTCTATCATACGCAGGTCGGTCTACGCAGTGTTGATGCAATATAACATTCCTGGTTTGTGTGTGTGTTTGTTTCCTGCTCCCTCGCTAGCGTTGCTGAGAAAGATGAAACGTATACAGCATGGGCGTAGATTACGCGGGGGACGGGGGGGACGTGTCCCCCTCACTTTTAATAAAATGTATTTTCGTCCCCCGCACTTTTACTGGGTCTCACCGATCCTAGTCGACCCGCTCCGAGCGGGATTCGAACCGATGTTACTCTGTGTGGGGGCGGACAAGTTAACAGAGACGCTAACGACAGCCTTCTCTAAACTCGGTTGATAGCGCGCTTCTTGAGGTCAGGGGCAAGTGTATTTACATAGAAACCAATGTGAATACATCAAGATTTAAATTCAGAGACAAAAAATTATCTATGCATGACCTGTAATTTTTTCCGAATCTTAATATGAGGAGTGCGCTCTCACAGAAAGTCCAAAAGTGGGTTCGTAATACCCTGTCAAGCTGGAGCTGCAGCTGAAGGAGAACAATCGTTATGAGTGATGAAACGTGACGACGACAATCAGACGAGTGCGACAATATATGCTTTATGTGTGTTTTTTAAGTCATCTCAATGTAGCCTATTTATTGACAATAAAGTATCATGAATAATGCAGCTTTTTTTAATGTTTAGTATTCTGCTCACCACGGCTGCATTTATGTAATCGAAAATAGTTAAAACAGTAATATTTTGAACATTATTACAAATTAAAACCGCTTTTTTTCCCTATGTGAATATATAGTAATTTATTCCTGTGATCAAAGCTGAATTTATCATCATTACTCCAGTCTTCAGTGTCACATGATCCGTCACTAATCATTCTCAGATGAGGATTTCATAATCAAGAAACATTTATGATTATTATCTGTGTTGAAAACAGTTCCCAAAATGTTGTGGAAACCATGATAGCCTACATGTTATTTTTCAGGATTCTTTAATGAATAGAAAGTTCAATGGACAGCATTTATTTGCATTTATTAAATAAATTATCTAATTTGTAATATTAAAAATATCACTTGTGATCAATTTAATGCATGTCTGATCAATAAAAGTATTAATTTCTCTCTTTTAATTTTACCACAAATGTTTAGAAAATTAAGCATCACCATGGGCAGCACAACTGATAATAATCCTAAATGTGTGTTGATCATCAGATCCTCATATGGGAATGATTAGTGAAGGATCACTGAAGACTGGAGTAATGATGATAAATTCAGCTTTGATCACAGGAATAAATTACATTTTACTATATATTCACATAGAGAACAGATGAGTTACATCAGAATATATATATATATTTTTACATTGCATAAAATCTATGGAGTCTTAATGCAGAAGTGTTTGTAGTATATAAACCAATCATAAAATTGGCACACAAAAAAAGGAGAATAGGAGAATAATATTATAGATATTAATTATTGGTTATTGTTCAGCAGTGTATTTGATATCTTGCCCAATTAAAAGCAAGAGATGCGATAAATTATATTGGTCCAAAAAAAAAAAAAAAAAATGGTATTACGACATTTCTGTCCCCCTCACTTCTGAAAAGATGGCTACGCCCCTGGTATACAGTGACGCAAGACCTGGCTCTGTTGTGGCTCTCAGCATGTGGAAACGCAAACGGTTCTCAGATGGCTCCTCAGTCGAACCAACTACGAACTGGCACTAGCACTGGCTCTGAACTAGCACCCGGTTCATTCTGGTGGAAAACGGGTGTGTGTGTGTGGACAAACTGCTCTACAGAGCGCTAGCTACTAGGGATGTGCATTTCAAGCAAAAATAATATTCGATGATCGCTGGGAATTATTCGAATATTATTCGAAAATCGCACCCCTCCCCCGCATGCACGCAAACTGGCATAGGTATATCCTTAAATAAAAGCCTTTGGTCAATTAAACGCCGGATAGTGGCGTGGTCAGCACAAACAAATAAAGGCCGGGGGAAAATGTGTGTATAATCTCCTAAATGCTTTTCATTTAATGGGCACTCAAGTTCATCGTGTAGGCTACAGTATGGTTGTGCCGTGAAGGCTGACCAACATCACGCAATCATCCTGATGCCACGCCCGTTCTAGGGACCTCTGTGATTTAGAAATTACTCCCCCACATCTGAGTTTTGCGTGGCGCGCATTCGCACGGGATAAGCCTGTGATTTTACCATAGACTGTAAAAAAATATGGACGTAGCGTCCGTGACGTCACCCATAGGATTCCGATAAGCCATTCTGAAGCTTAAAGTAGAGACGAGCTGGGCATCGCCATCTTGCGAGCGAGTCATCGCGTGTCACTCCCGGATAACAGAAAATGGGCAAAAAGGCGGGATGTGCGCGCAGCTGAGGTGACGCAATGACTATAGACGGCAGATAAATGGCTATCCACCTGTAACCACGCCCTTGATTATGCAGAACTTTAAGGCTTTATATAACGTAAACGAATGAGTTATAAAAAAATTCACCCCCCTCACAGTTGTCATGAAGATCAAAATTAGACGTATAGGCAAAAAACACAATTTGTACCAGGCTGTAAACATGTTTTTTTCTGCTTTAAAATTGAGAATTTTAACATGGGGCTCAATGAGATTCTGCTCCCTTCTGGAGCCTGTCCCTAGAGGCCAGTTAAGAAATTGCAGTTTACATTACTTCCGTATTGGCTTCAAGAGAGATCGCGGGAGGTTGCCGCTTGGATTTTACTCGAATTTACTGACTTATCTCCCGGATATGATGTCAAGACTTCGTTATAGATATAGCTGTATGAAATCATTAAACAGGCATCGATTTCGTTTTGATTATTTTATAGTAATAAATAAACATAATTTCGTTTTTTATTTATTACGCAAAACTCAGATGTGGGGAATTAGCCTAATTTCAGAGGTCCCTAGATAATACTAATCCCGTGCGAATAGTGCTATAGCCTCTGCATTTAACTTAAAAAATATTTTATTTTGTACACAGAACAAACAAAATAGAATAGGCTTCAAAATAAACTATGTTGATGAAATATTGTAAATTGGTCATGAACTATAGGCTACACGAACGACCGTTAATAAAAATAGGCAAAATCAAAAATGAATAGGCCCTATCTCCGAGAAAAGTGCAACCTATTGGAAGCACGGGTGAGTAATTAGTTTGGTCAGAAAAATAACTAAATTATAGTTAAAAAAAACTTAGTTAAAAAAATTATGTAAAGCGACATATAAAGTGCATAAACTCTTCTTACGTGGAAGGAAGCTTTTTTCCCTCACGTGATAGCCTTTAGAAAGCGCGGAGTCATTAATTGGGTTAAAAAAATAACGAAATTATATATATTTTTTAATAGAAAATAATATTTATGTAAAGAGATATATTAAATTAAAAAGTGCTTAAAAGTACACTACTCTTAATGGAAGGAAGCTTTTTCTCTCACGTGCAACCTAAAGCACTGAGTAGGCTAATTAGTTGGGTTAGTAAAATAACGAAATTACAGTTTAAGGATAAAAAATATTTATGTAAAGAGATATAGTAAAATAAAAAGTGTTTAAAAGTGCACAACTATTCTCAAGTGGAAGGAACCTTTTTCCCTCATGCGCAAAATAGAAAGCGCAGATGCATCATTAGTTGGGTTGGAAAAATAACGAGATCAGTTTTTTTAAAGTAGACAATAATATTTATGTAAAGAGATGGCCTATATTAAAATAAAAAGTGCTTAAAAATAGGCTATACAACTCTTAAGTGGAAGAAGGCTTTTTTCCCCTCACGTGCAACCAGGCTGTAGAAAGCTGAGTCTGGTTCGGCTAAAATAACCTCACGTGCAACCTATATAAAAAATTAAGCGAGGAATAAGCATTTTACATTTTTCTCAATGCTTGTTACCGATTAGGCTACAGTAATTCTGACCGAAATTGCTTTGTCGACTTTCTAGCTTGGGTGATATGTTTGCATGTTTCGGAAAAAAAGAAAGAAAAAAAAAAATCAATGATAGATATCTGTCCACTGGAACGTTATCGCTTTTATTCGCTATTAATTTAAAACGGTTTAAAGGCTACATATATGAAGAAAGAGAGGGAGAGAGACCAATGGTGACTGTTTAATTCATTATATAGTTAACAATTAATTCACTGTAATGTGGATAAACGCGCGCTGTCCATGAATCTGTCGTCAGTGCCATTTTTTCACCTATCCCTAACTGACTGTGCAGCTCCCTTACGGTCATCAAAAAGTTTCTCCAGTCTGACAGTGATCGTCTTTCTAGACGGGACAGTAAACTCGGGTTCTACAAACTCCATCAGACTTCTAAAACCCTCTCCTTCTACAAAGCTGATCGGAAGCATATCTTTAACGATCATCTTCGTGATGAGGGCCGTTGTTTGCTCTGCCCATCTAGCATCCGACTTGGTTGATCGGATCATAAAACTAGCCACTGATTCCTGCTGACCTGTGGATGGACCGGATTTTGCTCTCAGATGACTGTGCATTGTAGTGGTTGACCTATGATAAGCAAGCATCGCATTGCAGAGTTTGCACTGCACTTCTTTTTCATTAATTTTATTATAAGAACTCCACACAGAACTCTTATTCGACATCGTGACTCTACGTAGTGTGCATGATGATGTATTATTTTTTTGTTGTGTGAAAATTGATTGACAGCTTTTACGTGCGGTTTTGACAGCGCGCGCCACCCGCTGGTTACATTAACACGTCACCACCGCATCAGCGGCAAACCTGGATTTTTTTTTAGACGACAATCGCACAGCCTATTCGATATTCTATAGTTAAATCAACTAATCGAATATTCGAAAATCGTGACTCATCCCTACTAGCTACTCTCTGCAGTCTCAGACGAGGACATCTTTGTCCTGTGTCGGCCACCGTAGCTTCTCTATGTGCTTCGAAAGGCAGGGGTGAACGGTGGGTGGTTGCAATTCACAACCTCGCCAATAGATGTCGCAAAGATTTTCACAGTGCACCTTTAAAGGGTTACTTCAGCGATAAGCATATGGCTTTGTATCAGTAGAAACCCTGGAGTATATTCAAATGATTGTGCTTCCCCCCCCTCATATCCTCCTGAGACAAGAGATTTATGCATTTTATTTCTGGAAAAATTCCTCCCATGGCGCAAATATCATCAATTTGCGCCATCAGAGAAATTGTTGGCCAGAGGCTAAAGACTACAGCCAGCAGAGGGATGCCATTTCCGCATGTTTTCAACTCGCGCGTGGGGGATGAGCGATCACACTAACAGCACTCATGTTTAAACAGTGCGCCAGCAGAGCAAAGTAAGTCTTTCAACTTCTTAAACTAATTCCTATAAAAGTTAAGCTTTCAAAGGCATGAACTGAAAATGCAGCAGACTGAACACACGCTGTGAATCTATGCCGCGATGTGGCAGAAATCGTGAACGTGTAAGCAGTAAAAAAAAACCGCATGAATTCCGATATCCTTAGATCAGATTCAGGCCTCACTCACATGTGGTAATAAATCCGATATGATTCGGATGCGTGCATTAGCGTCTGCCATGTAAGCGGTCAAATCGGATATTCCCCAGTAAATGCGAGCCGTACGTCATTGAAAAAAGGATGGAGGCGAATGACGTCAACTCAGGTGGACACAAAGGCTGCATTTACACTGTAGGTCTTGATGCACAATTTGGTGACTTTATCCGATTTTTTTGACGACTCGCTTACATCATCTTTTCAAAAGTGACCCGTATCCGATATTTGCATTTACACTGTACACTGGCAAAACAGCCCAAGACGTTCTTAACCGGAGAAAGGAAGTAAAACAGCGCGATATGCAATGGACGCAGACAAAATGATTGCACAATGTTTTGCTGTCTGCACTGTTCCACACATCTTTAAAGGTCGGCAAAACATTTCTCTCTTAAGGCGGAGAAAAAGAGGAGAGCCCTTGGCGGGGTTGCCAGGTTTTCACAACAAAACCTGCCCAATTGCAACTCAAAACTGTGTTAAAGTAGCCCAAGTCCGCATGAAAACCGCGGACTTGGCAACACTGGATCGCAGTTTGTATCCACCTGAGTTGATGTCATTCGCTTCCGTCCTTTTTTCAATGACGTATGACTCACATTTACTGGGGGATATCCGATTTGACCGCTTACATGGCAGACGCTAATGCACGCATCCGAATCAAATCGGATTTATTACCACATGTGAGTAAGCCCTGAATCCGATCTAAGGATATCGGAATTCATGCGTTTTTTTTACTGCTTACATGTTCACGACATATCCGATCTGTGCCACATGAGAGGGAAAAAAAAAATAAAAAATTCGGAATTGGGTCACTTGAACCATGCAGTATAAATGGGGCCAAACTGCGATCCAGTGTTGCCAAGTCTGCAGTTTCCATGCAGAATTAAGCTACTTTAACACAGTTGAGTTGCAATTAGGTGGGTTTTGTTGTGAAAACCTGGCAACCCCGTCAAGGGCTCTCCTCTTTTTCTCCGCCTTAAAGCCCGCTTCACACATGCAGTACGTGTGCGTGCGTGTTGCGGTGCGTGTTGCGGTGCGTGTTGCGGTGCGTGTTGCGTTGCGTGTGCGTTGCAGGAGCCCCACACCCTGTAGTGCTTTCACATATGCTGCGCTTGCAGTACGCAACTGATCCGCCGTTGCACACCACAAACACAGCATTTATTCATTATTTTTTATTTAAAATCCAAAAGTTTTTACAGAACATGCCTAGTCAGAATTCCAATTCTCTTTGTTTACTCTTTCATGGAAGTCAGGTTACGTAGTCTACATTTAAACAACATTTTATTAAATTCATTTATTCATAGTTATATACTTAACGGGCGTAAGAGAGAAATGTTTTGCCGACATTTAAAGATGTGTGGAACAGTGCAGACAGCAAAACATTGTGCAATCATTTTGTCTGCGTCCATTGCATATCGCGCTGTTTTACTTCCTTTCACCAGTTAAGAACGTCTTGGGCTGTTTTGCCAGTCTACAGTGTAAATGCAAATATCGGATACGGCTTGCTTTTGAAAAGATGATGTAAGCGGGTCGTCAAAAAAATCTGATATAGTCACCAAATCGGAATTGTGCATCAATACCTGCAGTGTAAATGCAGCCAAAGTGACTCCTGCAGCATTTTGGGCTGTGAGACTCCCTCAGCGGATAAATCACATATTGAACAGACATGTTCAGTTTTTAATTGTAGTGTCTGTTCTCTAACTGAACTGATTTTATGAAGATGATCGCGGTGGGAAAGTGATCAGTGATTCAGTAATCTAGTAGCGGTGGCTTTGCGAATAGCCTGGTAGGGCAGCGAAGCATTCTGGGAATTGTAGTCTTTCATCCCCATGAGAGAAAAATACATTTTTGTCAGTTTACATACAGATTCATCTTCCCAGCGCTGAAGTACTCCTTTAAGGGTTTGAAATTATATAAGGGTGAGTAATTGATGCCAGAATTTTTATTTTTGGGTGAACTGACGTCTTTTGTGTTTATATGCCACCAAAAATTAGACATAACAGAATAAGGTCAATAACTCCATCCTCAACAGAGCAGACTAAGAAGAAAAATTATTAAAAATAATGATACGCTCAGAGTCAAAATATAACCGGCACTTCATTGTCTCCCTAAATGGGTTCATTATAAAGGTGAGAATACGGTTCATCAACTGACATTTTGAACTTTGACCCCTTAACCATCAACACAACCCAACCTCCATTATGGACTTCCCCAAAGCTCACTTCCAGCATTTATTCCACTCCGGAATTCTGGGAGCCAGCTACTTCCCAGACGCAACAGCACAAAAAGGTCCCACCCACAAAAGGAGATATAGAGTCCACACTAATTGTTACTATTGTGGCATCACATGTTTTGTTCGAGATAGATGAGACATGAGACGTTAAGTAACAGCTGATTTTAAAGTATATTTTCTTGTTAAGTGTTAGAAAAACGTGAAAAAATACATTAAGTATTATGAAATCATGAACTTTGATCTCATGCACTGAACACAGGGCGTATTTTATTATCTTAAGTAAATAACATGGGTGGACATACAGCATCTGCACTGTCTGAAACGCTTCCCTTCTAGAGCAGTCCGTACGTGCAGGCGGTAATGAGCCGAGTCAGTGCTGACAGTCTGTCTGTCTCGCACTTTACAGTGAAGTACCAGACCTGGTTCAAAAGGGCAAAACTACAGACAATGCAAACATAACACAACTG
This sequence comes from Pseudorasbora parva, assembly GCF_024679245.1. Classification (NCBI taxonomy): domain Eukaryota; kingdom Metazoa; phylum Chordata; class Actinopteri; order Cypriniformes; family Gobionidae; genus Pseudorasbora; species Pseudorasbora parva. The sequence continues at coordinate 26,071,606 of NC_090172.1, forward strand.
GCACTCACAGCATCCTGTTGAACTCGACATGAAAAAAAACTGGCAGCCAACGAGAGCATGTGTACGTGCATCAAAAAAAGATTTCTGAAAGAACATTTCACAAATTCTAAAAGTAGTAACATCACAACTTGATATGCAAGAAAATAAACCAGCTGAACTGTGATGGCGAACTATCCTGCTGTGCATTATGGGTCCATACAAATCAATTTGCATGGGGAACTTGCTTGTATAAACCGGTTCCACATTCACACATCTTTACTTTTCTCAATTCACTCACAGCTCCTATAAAGGGTCTGCGCTGTCCGTCCCTGTTCTGTCCAATGGGGTCTTTACCCCCTCCTCAAGTTATTCAGACAGGACAGAAGACCTTACAATCCCTTTAGCATTGTTTGACTAGCGTAACCACAGCAGTCATCTTATGATTGTGCGTGTTTGCTGAGCTCAAAATTTAGCAGTACACCTGTGTATGAACTTGTAAACTCTTTGGATAAGCGTTTGAGATCATGGGTGAAGTCTTTCACTTACTCACTGGTATGTTGATGTTTGTCTTTAAGAGACACTGCTTGTACCACTGGGGGAAATGATGCAGATTGTCCATTTCTTGTAACCCCAGAGAGCGAGAGAGAGGAACAGACATATATCTGGCTGACTGACTGCAGGGGGGAAACAGAGCTCTGGGTGTTTGTTATTTCACTGGGCTGTGCTGAAAATAACTGGCCAGAAACAAGTGAAAAGAAGTTTTAAAAAAAGGGAGAGGATGTACAGATGTTGACTGGCCATGGAGCGGTGAGGGCTGTTTCCACCCGCAGGCCCTGACAGCACTCAAACAAAAACATAGCAAATTTCCTACCACTCACTGATAAGATTTGACCAGAACAAAGCCACAGGTTTTCGGTCTAGCCAAACTGGCCATCAACAAGGACTTTTTGTAGATTTAACCCTTTACTTTCCTGTTAAAGGGTTAGTTCACCATTTACTCACCCTCAAATGTACAAATTTCTTTCTTCTGCTAAACAAATAAGAAGATATTTTGAAGAATGTTGGTAACCAAACAGTTGATTGACCACATTGACTTCTGCAGTAGGAAAATAGTATAAAATAAAATAAAAATTGCTACAGACATTGTTTGAAATATCATCTTTTGTGTTCAGCAGAACAAAGAAATTCATACATTTGAGGGTGAGTAAATGATGACAGAATTTTCATTTTCGTGTACAAAAACAGATAGTCATAAAAATAGCTCACCGAAAAAAGAAAATTTGTCATCATTGACTCACCCCCATGTCATGTAAAATTGGATAACTTATTTTTTTTTTAAATCTGTGAAACAACTATTTTGTAGAATGTTGGGAACTGACTGTATGAATTTATTTTTCATACTGTCATATAGGTTTGGGAAAATATGACCATAAATAAAATAATTTAAATTTTTGAATGAACTACCCCTTTAACAGTTTATATAGTGTAGCTATTTTGATTTTGCCAGTAAAAGTAACATTGAGAAAGTCATTGGTTCACATCATTAAGTGTTAAAATACTTATATTACTGTTAAATATACAGAGACAATTATGAACTATTTAGTAATACAGTATTATTGTAATGGGCACATACAGTAAATGATTCTAGGTACAAATTGTTTAGACTTTTTGAACACACATTAGCTTCATTTGCATTAACTGGCTAAATGTATAACACTGCTTAAATGCTGCATAATGGGCCTGAATGTAAATGACTCTCGTGCTGCTCACAAAAAAAGAAATATCACGGTAACCCCAGAAAACAGTTTTTCTGCCCAACTTCCTGTTTCTGACACCCGTTTGACACATAGACGGAAGTCAAACCATATTTACATATTTCAAATAGCCACTTTTTTTGTGATGGAGCTTATCAAACAACCCTAAATACTAAAAGACTTAATATGCATTGAAATCTAGTCTAGAGCAAAATATGCCAGTCCATGAAAAGAGATCTAGATATTGGTTTAATTGTTTTTCTTTATAGTTCTTTTGCACTTTAATCTGTTTGAAACATTTTCTTTATACATTTTCTTATACATTTTTTCTTTAATCATTTTACACTTTATACATTGTGTATTGTATTTAAATGTTTACAGTGTTTTTGTTCTTTTAAAAAGACTATTAAACTTATAATTAAAAGGACAACACTGTTTGTTCAAGTTAATCTTAACCTGTATTTGTACTGTAATATAGTACCGTGATATATAATCAGATATATAATCAGCAATAATCGAGATGTGAAAGTTTTATATGCCTAGTTCTACCTCAATCAATGCAGTGAAATTAGGGCCAAATACGTGTTTGGCAATCCTCTCTGGAATTCTATTTGGTTTCATTAGTGGCACAAAAATTACACACTTCACCTTTACACAACAACTTCAATTACATACTTCCCCAGTGAGACAGCTTTAATTCCACAAGGTACAAATCTCAGTAACTTGTGTGTCATGATATATGGAGATCTAAAGGGTGAATAATTTACTATTTCTGTTGCTAACTTTCAATTCTATAAAAAAATCTTGTCTCCCATATCTAGAGATGCTGATCAACACAACATCTCAATAAATAGGTTTAAGTCTTGTGCTATGGTCCGGTCAAATTTATTAAGACGCAGAAGACCGTTTTGTTGGTGCAAATGGATGAAAAAAAAAGAAAATCTGGATTGACACCACTGTCATGGATTAAAAGGAGAAGATAGTGCCTATAATGCCAACAATAGAGGTTATTTAGACCAATATCAGGCCTGTCTTAGACCAAGCACCACACAAGCTTTTCCAATTCATCAGCTTCTTAAAGAGAAACAATTCAGGTCTAAATAAAAGGCCCTGCATTTTTTTCTGGGTCTCTCCCTTGTGAGAGGACTGTCTATATTAGCCTCACTTTTTCATCTCTCTGTGTCTGTGACAGGGCCTGAATGAGCTCGTTGTATGCTTCCACTCCAGTCTGTCTTCATTGTTTGCAGTCCTGGCAGGGCAGAACCCAGACTGAGCCGCCTCTGAGTCTCAGCAGCTGGACCGGCTCGAGGAGTGAGAGAGAGAGATAGCACAGGTACAAAGTGCTTCTTGTTCCACCTCTCCTTTCCCAGCTTCTTCTATGCTGCAATACTCTTCTATCTTTTTTTTTATCCCCCTATTGGTGGACGCTTCTCTCTCTTTTAACAGCCTTATCTCTCTCTCTCTCTCTCTCTCTCTCTCTCTCTCTCTCTCTCTCTCTGGACTCACACTACAGTTAAATAGTGTTTTGTTTGGCTGGGATGGACACACAATAATAGTACTGGTGAGGAGATGGGGGTTCCTCTCTCTAAGAGGGGAGGAGAGAGTTTCATGCTTTGAAAAGCCGATGGAAGGAACAATAACTGAAGAGAGTCTAAAAAGAAAGAGGACTGAGAAAGAGATGAGGAGAAGGGGGAGAAAGAGTGGTGGTACTAAAACTCTAAATGTGTTGGGGACCAGCAGATATGAGTTATTGGGGAGGGCTGGATTATATGGTCATCATATGCACATCTGGGACCAAATAAATAATTTCAACATTATAGAGAATAGAATAGAATAGAATAGAATAGAATAGAATAGAATAGAATAGAATAGAATAGAAACATAACATTATAACCACCTTTTTTCTAATATTGTGTTGGTCCCTCTTTTGCTGCCAAAACAGCCCTGACCTGCCATGGTATGGACAGTCCACAATCTTTTACCTTCTTGTGTAATTTGAGCAACAGTAGCTTGTCTGTTTGATCGGACCAAACTGGCCAGCCTTCGCTTCCCGCATGCATCAAGGACCCATCAATGAGCCATGACCCTGTCGCCGGTTCACCACTCTTCCTTACTTGGACCACTTTTGATAGATACTGACCACTGCAGACTGGGAACACCCCACAAGAGCTGCAGTTTTGGAGATGCTCTGACCCTCGTCGTCCAGCCATCAAAATTTGGCCCTTGTCAAACTTGCTCAAATCCTTATGCTTGCCAATTTTACCTGCTTCTAACACATCAACTTTCAGGACAAAATGTTCAATTGCTGTCTTATATAACCCAGGCTAACAGGTGTAAAAAGCACAATGGACGATAAGCAATATGAACAACACTGACAAACAGGTTTCAATGAATTCCAAATCACCCAAAGAATATGAAGTGCACTGACCAAAGTCACAAAGCATCTTAAAAAAAATCATATTATATACCACTAGGTTATTACTGTACATTTTTGCATGCACCAATCAATCAATCAAATGCAGTATATAAAAAAACATACACTTTAAAAGTTTAGGGTCAGTAAGACTTTTTTGAAGCTATAATGATGCTGAAAATTCAGCTTTACAAGAGTAAATTATATTTTAAAATGTATTAAAAAAGAAAACCGTTCCGGTACAGGTCCGGTACTGTATTCTTAAGCAAATAAATGCAGCCTTGTCAAGCATATAAGCTTCTGAAGGGTGAATGGTATAAGGTATAAGTGTAAGTGGTGCAAGTGGCGTTTACAGCTCAGAAGTGTATTGAGAGTTGCTAGACGACACTCGCGGGCGGATTAGATTTGCTGCCGCTAGGGTGCGTCTAGATTTCTAGGCTAGCACACTTGTGTTCTCATTTTTGAGGTGTTCTGAGTAAATGATTAAACTGATTTGTTCAGTTCAGTGTTGGACAGATCAGTTCTTATTACCATCGTTAAAATGATTTGGCTCAAATGAGTCATTCGGTCGTGAATCGGACATTAGCAGACCTGTTGTGTGTGAATCCCGACTGTTAGAACATTGCGGAAGATTTGCCACAGAGAAAACACTTAGTAACGGGATAAAATTTATTTGTTTCCCGTTTATTTAAAGTATGATATATGTCAGCTGTTTAGCTGGTCAGAGAAGATCAACGTTTTTTTGAGAGCTATTCACACCCACAGTAATTCAAGGAGAAAAAATTGTCCAAATGCGCAACGTTTGTCATGGATTCGGTCTTCCGAACTTTTGATTTTGATTAATATGTGAAATATAAAAGAGAAAGAGCTAAGAAGGTGCTTATTTTTAAGATAGCACGTGCAGGGTGGAGCTCTCTTCTCTTTATATGCCCTCAGTAGTGGTCTTGAGAAAAAATCCCGAGTCATCTTTGTCCGAGACTGAGACGAGACCCAGACCGATCTAGAGTACTACAACACTTACGCCGCATTCACACGGGGCGTAGGCGTTAACGCTTGACGGAGGGCGTGGCTGAAGCTGGGTGTTGACGCGATCGTCATAGTGACAACAGCCAATCACATTAACTTTTTTCTCAACACAAAAAAGCACCTTTTTATGACAGCTAGTCTGTGAGACGAAATGGATGCCGATTTGGTGTTAAAACTGGCTCAAAGCTGTTGGCTAGCGTCTGCTGTAGGATATTTGCATACGGCGATCTGATTGGATGACGCCTGCGCTGGCGCTTGAAAAGTTGAGAAATCTTCCAACTTCTGCCGCTTGGAACGCAAGTGAAGCGCCGCGACGGAACCCACAATTAAGTTCAGCAACGGATGACGTCACCCATTCAAAGTAAAAGGGAAGCGTTAATGCCTACGCCCCGTGTGAATGCAGCGTAAGTGTAACAGAGGCTAGCTAGTAGTTGCTGTGCAAGTAAACCTCACTCCTCTGACCTCAGGAGACGCTCTAGCGACTGACGCTAGAGGTTGCAGCCTTTAGCCTCCTTGTTAGAGCGTCCAACTTTCATGGGTTCGAGTCCCGCTTGGAGCGGGCTGTTCTAATATGAGGGGTTACAGTAGGTCACATGATAATGACAATATGGCGAATGCAATTTGAGCAGTTTACATTCATACTACACGCACTCATACTATATACTTTTTTTAGCTGTCATGAAGCAATTACTTATTCAAAATAAGTATACCTACTCAAGATTATGCGATTTCAGACGCAGTTCCTTACAATTATCTGCACTGCCTTATTTTGGCTGCTTACTCTGTAGAGAGGTCAAAGGTCAACATGATGCAGAAGGTCATATCTGCTAAAACAAGGGCATCTTTTATTGCGGTGACCATGAAAGCGCTCTCTATAAACATTAAAAGACCTTCTTTGTGAGGCGGAAGAAAAGAGATATCAAACTCTCTCAGACCAACCAGAAGGCCTTTCCATCCCTTCATCTCTCCTCATAAGCTCCTCAAAAAAGAATTGAAAAAGCTCTTAAAAAGACTCAGAATTGGGTACACACATTCTCTTTCTCTAAGGAAAGAGAAAGAGGAGAGAGGGGGCATAAATAGTCGAGGAAAGAAAAGCACAAGTCCCTCTCAGTCAACTGTTAGGGACAGAGTAGTATTGTTAAGACCCCTTCACTGGTGCAACCCCCCCTTCCATGAAACAAACCCGGTTATTGAGAGGTGCTTGGACATATTTGATTAGACCGGGTGACTCGGCAGGAATGGAAGAGGAAGAGGAGGAAAGAGTGGGGTTTTAGACAGCTGCTGAAAGAATAGAGGGAACAGGGTCTCACCTCATGGTCTGGGATCTCAGAAGACAGAGTCTGTCCTAGGACGGTCCCCGTTAGATAGGTCCAGCAGCGGGCAGTATTGGCAAGGTTATAGCCGCCTGAGAGAGGCAGATTCGTATACGCAGAGAGCGAAAGAGAGAGAGAAGCGGGATTGAAGTCAGCAAAAGGGCTTCATTGTACTAGTGTAATTACTACCTTTCATCTAGAGCTTGGCTAGGATGGTCTGCAGCTTAGAGCTCATTTCAAAATGGGCTAAAATCACAAAAGTTCACTTTCTTCTCTCAGCCCAACCCCCCCTGGCCGTAACAACACACTAATAAACTTTTTGGCTGAGTCAGAAAGCTGGCAACAAGGACAGAAGATGGAGTTTTCAGTGTTAAGACATAGAGGAAGAATAAACGGAGGCAACACTGGGTGCGTTTACATGCACACCAGTAAGCTGATAACTCCAAAAAAATCAGCTTATTGGAATAATCAGTTTTCCCCGTTTACATGCAAACCAGTAAACGGACACACAAGTAAACCTCGTTTACATGACTTTATTTATAAACCAGGTTATTCCTTGTAGTGACGTCAAAAATAATAACGTCCGTATATCTGACTGAGTTTTTCAAATGTTACGTCTTTTGTGATGTTAAATAAAGCGTTCGCCGTGTCAGTGGGACATTTACGGCTCATATTATCCCTTATGCAGCATTTTGACTGAACCTCTTCTAGGCCACTTCTGCTGCATGAGAAAGAACACCTCTTTACAATTTTCTGGGTCTTAAAAGAGTCTGCGTTTGTGATATATGTCCTTATTTCATTCAAAACGCTAGCTCGCTCTGTCTGGATGCATTTAAATCTGCTCTAAGTTTGCGTTTTTGTCACCTACCACACATGCGCACTTCAGTAAGCCGACAGAAAGCAGGTTAATGCGTTTACATGCAGCGCAAATTCGAGGTAAGAGGAAGAAAACTACCTGTTCCAACCGGTTTATGCTTACGCTGTTTATGACATTACTCCGATAAAAGAAAACGGGTTACCGCGTTTACATGACCATGTTCATTGTCGGCTTATTGGGCATTGTTGGCTTAAGAACGTGCATGTAAACGCACCCACTGCTGACACTGTCTGTCTATATACGTTTCAAGTGGGTTGGTTCACCCAAAAATGTTAGTTCTGTCATCATTTACTCACCCTCATGTCGTTAAAAACCCATAACATCTAAATACAAATGGAGATAATCTAATAATCTAATAAATAGACAATTTACCAGCCCAAATCCAATCCAAAATCCTCACAACCAAAATTTGCATGCTTCAGAAACTAAAAAAGGACATAGTCAAAGTAATCCTCCTAAATCGAGCAGTTAAACAGAATGAACTATTTTAATTTAGGCTCTTATTTGAAAAACCTTGCATAAGACTAAATTAAATCTGGTCATAATAATAAACCAACATGTCTCTTCAGAAGACATGGATGAAACTGCTTGATTCAAGGATTTGTGTTAAGAAGGGTAAGTAACTGATGACAGAATCTTCAATTTTTGATATTAAGAGCATAATACAATTCAATAAAAACACTGACACATACCTCCTCCTAGTAGCAGAGTGGGTAACTCCCAGCCCAGAATATAGTTTAGACACTTTCCAACTCCAACAGGAGTCATATTGAAGGAGCACATGGGGTCACCCGCCATTGTGTCCGCTCCTAGTTGCATCACAACTGCTTCAGGGTTAAATAGTGCTTTCACTTCCTGCATCACACTGAGAGAAAAACAAGAAAAAGAAATAATGCCGATTTTAAATGACACTGAACCACAGGGACAAACAAAAACATTGCAAGGAACTTGACTGGATGGCTGGTTATTGGATCTCTACAGACCTGGTGAAGGTCTGGCAGTACCGATCATCCCGTATGCCATCCTCAAAGGGGACGTTAACAGCATACCAGCGTCCTTTACCCAGCCCAGTGTCAGTTACATCACCTGTGCCTTTGAAATGATAATGATAGCTTAAGTTCTTTTTGGTCATTTATAATCATTGACAAAACTGATGTCTGGGCCAATATGAATTATCTACATCACACTTTACATAGCATTGACCTTTTAAAAGTTTGGGTCAATACGATTTTTTTACGATTATTAATTAATATTAGTTTTTTAAATTATTAATTTTATTCATAAAGGATGGATGTATTTGCTCAAATGTGACAGCAAAGACATATATAAAGTTAAGATATCAAATAAATACTTAAAATAATTGTTTTATTAAACTTTATATTCAGCAAAGAATTCTGAAAAAATGCTATCAATCTTTGCCATCAAAGGAATACATTACATTTTAAAATATATTCAAATAGACAAATTATTTTAATTAATTGTAATATTTTACAACATTACTGTTTTTACTGTATTTTTGCAGCATAAGAGACTTCTAGAACTGCAATAAGATACATCTTAACAACCATCAACTTTTGAACAGTAGTATAATTTCAGATGAAGCTATTGCAAGGATATTACAATCACATTTGCTTAATTTACTAGAATTCTTGTCACAAACTTTGTCACAAGGTAATTTCATGGTGTGCAGTTCATTGAAGTTTGTAAAACAGACGTTTTCTTAATCCAATTGTGTTGGGACTGCATGAACATATTTCACTGGTATTACCATACCGTCGCAGAAACAGGGGATTTCCAGTTCCCAGCATGCAATGCATGGAACTAGGAGAGATAATGTTGAAATGTTATTTTATATTTTTGAACAAATTGGGAGGAACTTAATGTTCTATTATGTTTAGGATTGGATTTTTGGCGGTTACCACAGCGGTGAAGAGTGGAGCATCTGCTAAACGTTAATGTACGGTATATGAATAATGTATAACATGTATGACTAAGCTTTACTCATAGAGCAATTACTGCGCAGATGCAAGTGCAGTGATGAGTCTTTTTCTCCTAGCAAAATAAAAGTATGGTAAAAAAAAAGTATGTGCACTTTTTCTAGCTAGTTAAGAGATTTAGTTGGGTTGTTTTGACAGTTAGTCTAATTTTATTGCGTTTTAGTCTATTCAGTCAGATTTCCACTACAAGGATCAAGAGCAGAGCTCTTAATTGATTTTAATGTTAAGAAAATCTATTCCAAGTGTGTCCACATATGAGTTATGTTCTGAATGTGTCATATTCGTGAAGATCAATTGCTAACTGCATGGCAAATACAAGCCAATAATAAATCAAGTAAATAATAATTCAATTATCTTAAAATATTTAAATATCTTGCCTTCATAGAACATTTGCTCAGTTACCTTTCCAAGTGCTATTGTTAAACTACTGAACTGGCTCTCAGAGTCTCCAAGAAGCCACAGAGCTGTAGTCTCTGTTATCAGCTGGGTAATCAGACTCTGGGCGCTGGAGTGGAGCCTGCAGCTTCAGCTCTGGCATGGCTTGAAACATGACTGTCAATTAAGGGAATTAAAAGACGTGCTGGTCTTCACTGAGGCATAGAGGCATGCAGAACTAACCTGGGAAGAAGCCAGGAGAGAACTTGTGCAGAGACACTGTCATGACTTTAGAGGTGAAGCTGAAAGCGTCCTCCACACCTGGAGATGAAACAATGCAAAAGTCTACTTAATGGAAAGGATATTAAATCATGTCAGAGGAAAAGCAGGAAACTGAGAACCGGTAATAGATAAATACAAACAAGGAATATGATCTACTACTATCTAAACATATGGGTCAATGACAAATTAAATATTCTAGAAATAAAGAACAGAACATATGGTGTAAAAAAAAGAAAAGAAAAACTTTTAAGAAAGGTCAAATTAGATAATATTTTTAGAGACTTGACCTTAACACACGATAATAAGGGTCCTTTCCATATCATTTCGTGTTGTGTTTTTTCCTGCATTGGCTGCAACACATGACTTTAAATGTATTAGTTTAACCTAAAAAATAAAATAATTTACCAGAATACCCAATAAGCTTCTTTTCAAAAATGACATTCCTTTAATACATTATTTTTTTCTTTGTGATACCAGGAGTGTTGCATCACCCCAACCCGCCAAAAAAAAACTTCAAAATGATGTGTAATTTAGAAGGGAAAAAGGAAGAAAAAAAACGCTCATTGTAGAAAAGTGGTATTTTTTAATATACTAATTTCCAAATTTCCAGTCATGTCATTGACCCATCTAATATTCACTCTTGGTGTTAATGTGGACTTGGAAGTCAGATATAAATCTAAAGCCAATTTGAGAATTATTTGTGGAAAACAAGGATGTTAAATGCTATTAACGACAACAGGTTGTTATGGTTATTGTTATGGAAGTGTTATTACCATCTCCATGGTGAAGGTCCACATCTACATAGAGAACTCTCTCATACTTCTCCCGCAGTTTGAGGATTCCAAGAACAGCGTCATTCACATAACAGAACCCAGATGCCTCATCCCTTATATAACAACACATATTCAATCAGCTGCTCCAGTGACCCACTGAACAATGTCCTACACATATATAAACATTCATCTATAATTAAATTTTTTTAAAGTTTCCACAAACAAATGTACATAATTTGAACTTGGTTTAAACAGTAAATGTGCTAAAGATGACACTGGCATCTCAATGATTGATGTAGAGGTGAAACACAAGTGGGTGGGCACAAGGCCTGTTGTGCTGTATTACTTCTTGGCATGATGCCATCCTCCGGCCCAGTTGATGGCCACATCACACTTTCCATCCAGCAGATTCTGGGCAGCAGTCAGAGTGGCTCCTCCAACAGCAGCCGCGTAATCAAAAATACCTTCCACCACCGGACAATCATAACCTGAAAAAAAAAAGAGCATCAAGAGTGGGGTTTGATAACACAGAGAGACAATGGGATGGGGTGTAAGAGGAAAGTGAGAGGAAAGATAGTCTGGGACAAAGAGGGAGGGTGAGAAAAAACAATAAACACTGAGCTACTTTAAAATAGATCCTTTGGCAAGAGCTTTGTTTCCCTCTCAAAAACAATAACACATTTCTCCATTGTCCATTTACATTACACATGGCCATGATCTAGTACAAAAATTAAACAATGATTTTAATAACTGGAAAGTCTGAGAAAGATTCAAGTATAATACTGCCCACTGCTGTAAGCAAGAGGACACTGCATGCACTAACACAAGGGACACTACTGGCTTGGTTGACTATATGGCTAAAAGCGTAAACTTTTGAGTGGTTTACACCAGGGGTTTTCAAACCATTCCTGGAGCCTCCCCAGCACTGCACATTTTGGATATCTCCCTTATTGGACACACCCAGCTCAGGTCATGGAGTACTAAACTAATCAGCTGATGAGTTAATACAGCTGTGTTAAATACGACACTCGTCCAACATATGCAGCCCACTAAGAAATGCATCTCAATAGATATGTTTACTTGCACTACTTTTCCAATCCGATTTCAGATTCTTAAAGGGATAGGCTTCTGTACAGTCCCTGACAAAAGTCTTGTCGCTTGTGTACAAATTGACCTAAAGTGCCTCTTATATATTAAATATATTTCTAATCAAGATTGTTTTACAAGAAATGGCTCATTTTAATCCCACCAGCTTTTGTGATAATGTTTCAGTGAAAAACTAAACTTTCAAAAAGTATTCTAATATTCACAGCTTGGTGAAGCCCATTGAGTCAATTTTTGCAAAGACATAAGTGTTGTCACCTTGTCATATGAGCTTCACCTGTGACTAATAATGGATCAATTAGGTCTCAAGTGTGTATAAAAAGAACCCCAGTACGCTAGACCTACACATCAACTGCAACTAGACCTCTGCAAACATGCCTAAGATTCACCCAGAGACTAAAGTTTTGATTATCAAGAGGCTGAAGACCAGATCCACTGCTGATGTGGCAGACACCTTCAATGTGTCTCAGCGTCAAGTACAGAGGATAAAAAAAAGATTTGAAGAGACTGGAGACGTTTTTGACAAGACCAGGTCAGGCAGACCCCGCAAGACAACTGCTCGAGAGGACCGTTTGTTGGCTCGAAAATCCAAGGCCAGCCCAATTTCTACTGCAGCAGAGCTCCACGAGACCTGGTCACCTGAAGTCCCTGTGTCAACCAGAACAGTTTGTCGGATTCTGTTTCGAAATGGCCTCCATGGTCGAATCAGTGCCCAGAAGCCAGCACTAAACAAAAGACAATTGAAAAACCGTGTGGCATTTGCCAAGGCCCACAGCCTGCTTAAAGGATGGACGCTGGAAAAGTGGCAGAAGGTGGATTTTTCAGATGAATCTTCTGTTGAATTACACCACAGTCGCCGCAAATATTGCAGGAGACCTACTGGAGCCAGAATGGATCCGAGATTCACCCAGAAAACAGTGAAGTTTGGTGGCGGAAAAATCATGGTCTGGGGTTACATCCAGTATGGGGGTGTGCGAGAGATCTGCAGGGTGGAAGGCAACATCAATAGTCTAAAATACCAAGAAATCTTAGCTACCTCTTATTCCCAACCATAAGAGAGGCCAAATTCTGCAGCAGGACGGTGCTCCATCGCATACTTCCATCTCCACATCAAAGTTCCTCAAGGCGAAGAAGATCCAGATGCTCCAGGATTGGCCAGCCCAGTCACAAGACATGAACATCATTGAGCATATGTGGGGTAGGATGAAAGAGGATGCATGGAAGACGAAACCAAAGAATATTGATGAACTCTGGGAGGCATGCAAGACTGCTTTCTTAGCTATTCCTGATGACTTCATCAATAAATGGTATGAATCCTTGCCAAACCGCATGGATGCAGTCCTTCACGCCGCATTCACACGGGGCGTAGGCGTTAACGCTTCCCATTTCCTTTGAATGGGTGACATCATCCGTTGCCGAACTGAATTGTGTGTTCCGTCGCGGCGCTTCACTCGCGTTGCAAGCGGCAGAAGTTGAAGAATTCTCAACTTTTCAAGCGCCAGCGCAGGCGTCATCCAATCAGATTGCAGTATGCAAATATCCTACAGCAGACGCTAGCCAATTGCGTTCATTACTGCTCCGTGAACCATCCAGACCATAGACCGTTAAAAATCCAGACGCAGCTCCTGGACCACTACGTGATATTCTTCCCGCTGTCGGCGCTTTTTCAGGATTTAATGTACTTAACAGCTTTGTGCACCTGTGCACTGCGCTGACAACAACTACACGGGCAATCGCACTCGCACATACAACCAAAAAAGGCGCTTTTTTGTGTTGTGTTTTGGTCCAAGCGGCAAGTTAATGTGATTGGCTGTTGTCACTATGACGATCGCGTCAGCACCCAGCTTCAGCCACGCCCTCCGTCAAGCATTAACGCCTACGCCCCGTGTGAATGCGGCGTCAAGCTCATGGAAGTCATACAAGATATTAAATTTGGATCTCACAGCACCACAGCTTAATTTGCTGACATATTTTTGTATTTGCTGTTAATTTGTTCAATTTCTGTATAGGCAACAAAACTTTTGTCTTGCCAAAATTTGACCTTTCTGTCTTGATTAAATGATAAATATTTTTTCTGTGAACATAATTTATTTCAGTGCATTAAACATCATTTGGGAGGGTTTTAGCTTTTCATATGAGCTATTTCTAACACCAATGAATTAATTAAAAGTAATATCAGGTATATCTAGAAAATAGATAAGCGACAAGACTTTTGTCAGGGACTGTATAGTAAAAGGCGCTGCACATGATGGATGGGTGTCTTATTTAACACAGCTGTATTAACTCATCAGCTGATTAGTTTAGTACTCCATGACCTGAGCTGGGTGTGTCTAATAAGGGAGACATCCAAAATGTGCAGTGCTGGGGAGGCTCCAGGAATGATTTGAAAACCCCTGGTTTACACCCAAGGAAACATAAGTGGGTGTTAGGTGGTCCACATAAGAATTTGAGATGAGAAATAAGATAAAAATTTAAGTGGTGTCTGATTAAACGTTAATGCAGTAAGAAAAATAAACAGAATATAAATTTGTAAGATAAACTTTCAGTAAATAACAAAATGCGGATATGGATGTAGACGTGCAAAACCGATTAATCGCTTAATCATTAAGACTCACCTGCTGCCACTTGCCACTTGATGTTTAAAGGGGGGGTGAAACACTCAGTTTCAGTCAATCTCATGTCAACCTTGAGTACCTATAGAGTAGTATTGCATCCTGCATATCTCCGAAGTCTTTCGTTTTATTATATTTGTAAAAGAAATATGGGCTGTACCGAGTCTTTCCGGAAAAAACCGAGCGCCTGGAGGCGTATCGTGTGGGCGGAGCTAAAGAATGACATATGCGCAAAGCGGTGACGTCCTCAAGCGTGGAGAAACCCATCGCTATCTCAGCTAATAGATATGATCCAGAATCTAATTCGGAGGCTGAAATAGAAACAGCAACAGCAGGACGTCCGTCTCTGTGGTATGTACTGTATTTAGAGGCCTGTCAACATGACATGATTCGGTTTATGGACTATTGTATGCGACCAAACCTTAGTAGCAAGCAAAACGCTTTTGCACGTCAGAGTAGTGTAACGTTATAAGTGACATAGAACAGCAATGAAGTCCTTTAGCGCATTTGAATGACGAAGCACGCGATCGTGTCGTTTACTGATGTTTACATACACGACGATAAGCACAGCACAGACATTTGAAGCAGTTTTACTTACCGGCTGCTTCCAAAGCAGGACCAAACCTTTATCGCTGGGACGGCTCCGTCAAAAACACACTTCTTGGTGTGTGGAGATCCACTTTGCGATACGACGTGGAATGTCAAAGTGGAGGAATGAAGTTGAGCACGGCGCGGACTATAACCGACATTAGTGTTCACGGATGACTGGATCTGCAGCTGAGAGCAGTTTACTGTTTACAGCGTGCATTTCCTCTCTCGCGCTAGTGACGCGCGCGCGCACCCTACCGGGAGAAGAGCCCGTACGGCCCATACAAGGACCTTCCGATCTATTAACGTCAAGTAGACCCATACTCGAAAAAAACTCTCCGAAACTTGTGAGAAACCGGAAGGAGTATTTTTGACACAGAAATACTCCATCAAACGTCCAACATTAGTTTTTGAAACTTTGACTATGTTTAGGATGGGAATCCAAGTCTTTAACAGTGTAAAAAGCTCAGTATGCATGAAACAGCATTTCACCCCCCCTTTAAACATACTTTTAAACATTTCTTATTTGTTTATTCAAAAATATAAATCTTATAACACTATTGATGCAGTTGTAATTGTTCAATGTAAATTATTTCATTTGATTGGTAACAGCCCAGTGTCTTATTTTAATTTAATGTATAGATCAGATTTATCACATGAACATGCTTAATGTCGAGTATAATTGTGTCTTTTCACATGAAAATATATAACTGCATTTATATTTTAGGAATGGGTTATCATATTTTGGGGTCTTTGGAATCATAAAGTTTGATTTTATATTTTTATGAAAAATCGGTTGATGATGAAGATGAAGCCAAAAGCTACAATTGCCAACATCAGATCTCACTAACACTCTTGTGGGAGCAAATTCCTACAGCCAGCTGGAAACTGCAAAAGGAGTCCATGTTGATTAAAAAAAATGATCCCTGATCATCTGATTTCAGGTATACTAAAACAAGTCTCAGTCTCACCCAGTCCAAAGTCAACAGACTGAGGGTCATCATTGTCCCCGTCCTGGCTGATCTTGTGCAGGTGCTGTAAGTAAGAGTCCGTGTGAAACACAGCCATCTCCTCAATTGAAGCCATGTGTGGCTTAACCACCCTAAAAACAAAACAAAACAGTTTTAACAACATGGATAACAGTTAGGATTATTTACTTATAAGAAAATACACATTTTTAATGAAAATGATGTAAATTGTACCTCATGTATTTCAATAAGCCATACGCCTCAATCAGTGAATGCACCATACTCGCCTGTGAGAGAAAGAAAAGACAGAATCAGGAATGAGCTTTTATATATTCCATGGTTCTAACTGATAAACACATTCATGTACGTTAACGTTACCATGGTATTAACATGCTATTGCTACCCCAAAATACTTCAAAGAATACCATGGAAACTAATACATCACGGAAGATGACCGAAACACGGTACTTTTTCGTTAGTATCCAAGTTAAACAAACACGATTCCAATTAAATTATTTATGTCTCTGTGTGTAATGCAGTGGAGTATGAAACATCCGTGTGTCTGAAGCCTGAAGTGTGTGTTGTTTGTGAATGAGTAGAGCATTTCATCTCACCCGGTTTGGCACTTTAGACAGGGAGTCGCATGTCTGGATGTATTCGGAACTGTAAACATACACCACACTGCGATTTCTGCTTTTATCATTATTACTGTCGCTTTTATCACTCATTTAAAATCAAACTATTAAAATCAAAGCTCCTCATAAACCGATACACAGACTTTCGATGAGCTCTGGCTGTTCTGACAATGAACGTTACATCAATAATCATCCGTTATTTCAAAATAAAAGTCCGAACCAGTTTTCATTTATTTATTTTTTATTTAATTTTTTTATTAAGGTGATGTTTGTCAATATTAACATTGTTTTGGCTTCTCTTCTGATAGGAAAAGGCAAAAACTCAAAAATGTCTGGATAGTTCAATAGGTAAAATAAGTTTATTTAAATTCCATTTTTATTTAGTTGTAACGTGTAAGCAAAATAAATACAAGTTCTTGTAATGGCTTCTGTAAGTATACTTTACTATTGACTCAACATATTTTATGCAGTACCAAGCTGGCAAATAAACACCAAAAAGAACAAAACTGAAAAATGCCAGTGGTTTCATGCATAATAGACACCATTTTACAAATGAGGCTGTGAGCAATACACTTACAGTCTTTATATGGTATGAGCTGTAAACATCCTAAATCACATGCATTGTCAAAATACACTACTTGTCTTATTTCATCAGATGAATAATATGCATTTTGTTTAATACAATGCACTGCCCTCTCTGGCTCATTTTCTTTCTTGTCAAAAATTAGTGGATTACCCTATCTGAGGTATCGATAACACCATCAAACTGTGAAATACCAAAGCATGTGGTCAACAAGTTTATTCAGTCTTGTTCAAAACAGAATTTACTTTGATAAACTCACACAAATATCTCAATAACTGCTCTAAAACAGTAGTCTCTTCAATATACAATAAAAACAATACTATTTAAAAATGTAACGGTATCACTGTACAGTACAGGCACCACTAGGCAGAAAGTCCTGGACGTAGGTAGCCACAGCTTTAGTGAGGTAAGTCATGGTACCAAAACGGCCACTGGGTGCAGTATCATACAGGAGCCGACAAATGCCTGTAGAGTGATCCTTTTCTAAAATACTGTCCTCTGCACCGAGATCCTTCTGCAGGAGAGGGAAACAGGAGATTTATTTAATATATGATGATATATAGTTGAAAACACAAACCATAATATATACCATAAAAACTGTAGTTCAATACCCATACCTGGTCCTTAAAGAACATGTCATTGGCAATGTGAACAATCTTCTCTATGTGGATGATGCTGCCAATGCTTTGTATGTCCACCTCAGCCAGCATTGTAAGTACCAGGATCCCTTCCACCAGCAGCTGCCTATATTCAGGCTGAGGGACGCGGTTCAGTACCCTTTCTACATGTACTGCAAACTTAATCTCACCTGGGGTCATCTGCAGAGAGGGAAGAGATATTGCAGTGGAGAAGTTACAAAAAGCTATTGGAGGAACATGTGAAATAATTTTTAATTGGCCCAAACCTCTCTTGTAGTAGAAGATGGGAGCACAAAACCTTCTATTGAAAGGCCATGACACTATAGGGAGAAAGAAAATTTTTGCATAAAAATATTTTGCCATCTATTATTTTTAACTAGAGCATGCAAGACCATTTGTAACTTGAATGTACAAGGCTTCCAATATCATCTGCTTCCAGCTATTTTAGCTGTACAAAACAGCTAATTATTATGATGCTTGATGTTGCATATGATATTTGTTTTATTAAATAAAGCATTGCCGTAATTATAAAAACACTTGATTTGTAGCGCAAATAGTTTTCACATTTACTGCACTTGTATTATTCTCCTAGGTCTTGTACAATCACAGAAAATAGCTTACTTCCACGTTGAAAAAGTATTTTTACAATGTATTTCATGTTATTAACATAACACTGATTTAATTTATAAATTAATCTTCCAACCTTCTGTAGAATCTTCCAGACTTTTTGATAGAAGCCTACAGGAACTCTGTTCAGAGCACCATCAAGCCGCCTTCTGCGCAGCCACTGGCCCTGCCGACTGTCCTGGGACACACCAACACTCACCGAGCTGTCAAACGTATCAATTGAAGGCATCCGGTACCTCTGTAAGTCACATTTTAGCACAGGTCAACAAAACTTATTGGTTAGTGGTATGACATACTTCACTAGAATGTTCACCTTTACAACAACAACAACAACAACAACAACAACAACATCAAGAGAGAAATCAACATCCGGCCACTAATAAAAACAGCTGTTGACAAAATAAATAAATTACGAGTAGGACCACCCTTTCCCTTCAGTACTGTAATTCATCTATATAAATGTCAAACAAGCATTGAAGTGTGTATTTGTTAAGTGCAACATTATTCAGGAAACTGTTGCTTCAAGACCAAGTTAAAGTCTACTTCACAAAATAAGGCATGAGACTTAATTCTGGTGTTTACAGACACCAATTTTTACTTGGTTTAATACCATTGTTAGAATCATTAGCATTCATGAATATAGGAAGATGATGTTAACAAGTTGAGCATCTAGTTTATTAAAAATGACAGAGATAGGGATGACATCTTTTTGTAGGCAACCCAGATCTTGCCATCAAACTGGTTCCCTTGACAAAAAGACAACAGGATTTTTCATTGGCTTTTAGATAAGGTCAAGACATCAAGACAATCTTCACAAATGTAAACACCTCCTAAGAATTTTGAAGCATAAAAACAATTAGCAAAAGTAAAATGCTATAAACAAACTACAGCACAGTTGCATGACTTAAAGGGGTAGTTCACCCAAAAATGAAATGTAAGTCATTAATGACTCACCCTAATATAGTTCCACAACCGTAAGACCTCCGTTCTTCTTCTGAACACAGTTTAAGATATTGAATGTATGTACGGTATACTGTTCATGTCCAGAAAGGGAATAAAAAGATAATCAAAGTAGTCCTTATGTGACCTCGGTTGGTTAGTTAGAATCTCTTAAAGCATCGAAAATACATTAATAACAAAAAAATAACAAAAAATAACAAAAACTACGACTTTATTCAGCATTGTCTTCTCTTCCGTGTTTGTTTTCAATCCGCAAACAAAGATTTGAATGGTTATGAATCAGCATATTGATTCATGGAAAGGGACAGTATACCGTACATTAATTCAAGGGAGGAACAGAAAGCTCTCGGTCTAAATATAACATATCTTAAACTGTGTTCCGAAGATGAACGGAGGTCTTATGGGTGTGAAACGACATCAGGGTAAGTAATTATTGACAGAATTTTCATTTTTGGGTGAACTAACCCTTTAAATGTAAACATCTGGAAACTCTTTCAATCTTTATTCAAAATATACAAATCTGTAAATTATCTTTGGCTCATATCCCAAAAAAGCATTCAAAAACCCCACTGACTTTGGATGGAAACAGAAGCGCAAAAATACCAACTCTTTTCTCGATTATAGGACTCATTCCTACAACACATTAAATTATTAAAGATTTTTTTAAGGCACAGACTATTTGCACTTTTTGTAAATCTTACTTGCCTAATCTGTGGAAAGTTAATATGGCTTTGAAGATTTAAGCACTTACCCCTGACTCCATGTGCTCAGTGTCGAACGATTGACCTGATAATGTCTACAAAGGGAAAAGACAGACATGGGGATGCACAGTTTTACAAACTTCCAACAGGCGAAACACATTTGAGCTTCCTTCAACAATTATGTACGCATTACCCATGGAATTAAACACCATGCCATGCACTTTCAGACCCCATGAAACATGAGGTACAATTCTATTTAGTGCGATATCCGGATTTAAATTTAAGATGTACAGTGGATTTCTTCCCGTAACATGAAATTCACAGATCATTAACCCACCAAATTGAGTAGATGATGTCAGTTTTTATCTTGAGTTGTTTAAACTAAATTTGAGATTAGACCAAATTACATGAGTCATAGCTCATTAGACACATCACCTTATTTTGGATAGACCATGACAATCGGTGCTCTTCCAGCTGAAAACATTTTAAACACTATTAAACATACAGAGACATGACATATATGGGAGCTATAATGTTTACAGAGTTGAATTTTTATTATTTTTCAATCTTACAATTGTTTTTTTGTAAAATCTGGCCTATGTATATATTTTGGTTTTGGATGTGCAGTCACCTACCATCTTCATGTCACTCTTCAGTTTGCTGATGCCTGCACGCTCACTCTTAGTGGCACCAACATTGCCGACCTCATGGATGGAGATGACAGGGGTGGCGCCAGACTCAACAGAACGCACTGAACAGCCAACATGCACTCAATCAGACAGCCAAACCAACCAAAGAATTTCCACTAGCAATGCTAAATGTTTTTTTTTAATTTTCCAATTATTGCTCAAAACTACAGAAAACAGTAATCTTCATAGGGGTTGAACGACTTCAGATTTTTTAAAGACAACATTTATGTGAATAAAGTTGAGTCGAGGTTGACTAGTCACTGATGACATCATTAATGAACAAATAAGCCTGAACCTCAAACTGAGATTTAAGATCTGATGCCTTGTGCACAGCTATGGCATATGACCCTGCATATTCTCACATAATTCAACTCATTTGTAATCACATATAGATTAAGTAGCACAATAAAGATTACATTTACATGAATGCATTAGTGAGAGAGCAGCTGCATGTGAATTTATTCACCTGGTAGCGTCTCTCTATTAATAGTGAAGCTGTGGGTTTTATTTACTAAGAAATATATGCTGGAACTTTCAGAAAAAACAATAGATTTCTGCGTTACTGAATGTTTCTGTGTGCTCGCAATCTACATATGACGTGGTGGACTTCAAAGATTTCTTATCCTGTTGCGGCCTCTATAGGCCATGACTAGCAACTAGTTGACATCAAGCTTAAAGGGATAGTTCATCCAAAAATGAAAATGATCCCATAATTTAATCACCCTCAAGCCATCATAGGTGTATATGACATTCTTCTTTTAGACAAATAAAATCAGAGTTACATTAAAAAATGTCCTGGCACTTCCAAGCTTTATAATGGCAGTGAATGGTAGCCCAAAATTTGAAAAACAAAAATCTGCATGAAATCCATTATAAAAATAATCTGCACAGCTCCGGGGGGTTAATAAAGCAATTCTGAAGAATTTTTAAAGAAAAATATCCATATTTAACATAATATCTAAATTCTAGCCGACTGCCGGCGCATCCGTATTCAACTTACAGAAAAATCATAACTGTTGCGACGATGACGCCGGACGTAGTGTAAGCATTTTGAACTCTGAGAGTGCAACACTTTGTTCGTAAATTGAACATGGAAAGCAGTCCCCCAGATATTTTTATTTTTGTGTGAACTATCCCTTTAAAGTATCATGGCAGAGCATTTAAGTCGACTAGAGCAACCCTTGGTCACTCACCACTTCTCTGAACACCAAATTCTTTGCCGCTCAGAATGTGGTGGAGGAGATTCTTCAACTCAGAGGGACTGAGTTTCATTAGACTCTCAGTGGCCTCCTCACCTACAATATACAAACATTATTTAAAAAAAAGCCTTATAAACATCCTCAAATATCCATTATAAAACATAATGAATGATAAAGTCAGTACCTGAGCAGTTTAGAGATTGGGCCAACTCAGTTGCCATAACCTGAATGATGAGGCCAATCCTCAGCCGAAACATCTCACTGAACAAACTGGGCTGCGTTCTGATGATCATTGCCAGGTACACCATGATCTCCTAACACATATATAAAACAATTAAAATGTTTTAAATAAACAAATAAATAAATGTGTTTGTGTGCGTGCGAGCACTCAGAATTTGATAAGTTTATTAAAAATGTTGGCTAATTTGATCATGTTTTCCATAACGAATATGAATTTAGCACTATCATCTCAATTAATTATGCTCAAATAGTTCCTACACAATCAACAGGAAATGGAAAAAAGTTATCTGTGCTCTTGGTTAAAGAATTTACATACACTAGTGTTTTAAAGTTTTTCAATTCTTACTGACGACACATTTTTTTGAACAGTAGTGGAAAATCAACATATGTTTGCATGTAACCTGTGTGAGGATGGCGATAGTGATGTTGTTCTCGCTGGCTTGATCAATAAGCAAGGCCAGTTGGTCAGGAGGCAAAGGCCTGCAGAGAAACATCCAGATTACACACACATGCTAACAAAACAGTTCAGTTTTTTTGTGTCATCTGAGCTGGGGATAACGATGAAAACTCACGCAGTAATAGTCTTCTCTCTGGGCTCTGGCGGTAAACCAACTGTCAAGTGCTTCTGATGGGCCAGCAAATCTGAGCAGGCCTACAAACATGACCCGTACATAATGTACAATATAATCTCATCCTGTGAAGTAAGAGTGCCGATCTAACAGAAAGAGTTGTGAGAAATGCAAATAGCCAGTGTAAGAGTTCATTTTACCACAAGCTTGCATTTACCCAGTCCAGTTCCTCCACTTTCTTGCGAAGCATGCCTGAAATCATACGGATGAGATCCCAGCATCGTAGTTCTCCTGCCTTCTCATAGAGCTCCACCAGCAAACTCTTGACAGTGGTTCCCGACCCATGCAGCTGAGTATCCCAATCCATTCCCCTGAGAAAACACACAACACATTAGATTCACTGCAAAAAATAACAACTCTATAGAAGTGCCCACACTGATTTAACACTGATTCAAATGTGGCAAGGGACTTGCTTGTCTTTGAAAAGGATGTAGAGGATGTCTGCCTGATCATGAAGGCTCTCAGTGTCTTTAAGCACTTGGACTAGACCACTGTAGTCAATGCCGCCTTGAGTGTCCCGAGGCAGGTTACACTCAGAGGACAGGTGCACATCTGGACTCTACAGAGTTATATTAAACATATTAAAGTGTTTTCGGTCATCTCAATCTTGCACTATTAAAAGATCCTTTGTGTGTCTGCATATACACACATGACTGGTCCGTTGTCCAGGGAAATCTTTTAGATTAAGCGCAGGCTGAGGGGAGCGGAAGAGCTTATTGGGAAGATACATGTGCACATCTGAAAAATGGGTCAAGGAACAAAAAAGGACAAGGCAAAATTAATGGAAAGGTACATAGACCAATGGTGTACTCTTTGCATTGTTAGACAAATGCCTGACTGATCTGCCTCCAAATAATTTTTTTTGTATTTTCAGTATGCCTCAACTGTTGCTTTTTCTCCCAAAAATGGCAATTCTGTCATCTTTAAATTTAAATGGCAATATTTTGAGTTTTTTTGTCCAAAGAGTGGAAGCCAATGGTAACCAAAAAATTAGATTTTTTTTGCTGACATTTGGAATTACATGAGGGCGAGTAAACCATGATAAAGTTTATATTTTTTGATGAACTAGTCCTTTAAATATAAAAAAGGTATCTCAAACTACTAGACTGTTGAAGCACTTTATGTGGCTGCCAGGCCATGTGAAACTACACACTTTAAGCTTTTAATGCTCGTAATATAATGTCATTCTACTCTTAATATCCACTGTCCTGTGGCCTTTGCTATTTTTGGCAAAGGCCACAAAAAATACTGCAATGATTTTCTAGAGGCACAAAGACCCAACTATTTTTGAGATTCATTGTTGACTATTTGATCTATTAATTGGTTGTTTTGCTCCCTAAAAACTACCCTTCAATATGTAAGAGTTCAGTTTGAGTTGATATTAGTATAACTCACTGTGGATTTGGAGCTCCTTGGCTTTGTTCACAAGAGACACTATCTCACGTGTCTTAGTGGCTGCAGCCTTGAAGCGACTCAGTCCTTTTGCCTCTGACTCAACCCTGAGTCCCCGCTGAGGTGTCGTTGCAGTCAACAGCTTGTCCAGGTATTGTGCTAGATCATCTGTATCTATAGTAAGAAAGGGTTAGATTAGAAAGAACGAGATATGAGAGAAAGAGAGGTTGTTGGGTTGGAGGTGGCAACGAGCAGCAAGACTGAAAACAGCACAAAAAAAAGTGCAATTCACAAAAATGCGTCTGTGACATACAGCCTGCAGTCTAAGGGTAAATGCATTCCTTGGAGAATCATCCAAGCTTGATAACCCAGAGTATTCTTTTTAAAATGCTTTAATCCCTAATCAATTGTCCATTTCATTACTTGCAGCAACTTGAATAAAATTCACAAGAAAATTATATTAAAAAAACGCAAGAATCTTCAACAACATGATGCAGATTTCACACAAGTGCTTCAGTGCAAATGATCAACAACAAATCACACATCTTGCAATGATGGTAGAGAAAAAAGGCTAAGATGCCAAAGTAAACCAGAAAAGTTAAATGTCAGAGATGTTTAAATGTTTTGTCCAGCAAATTCTATATTATAAGTACGGTTTAGTTCATTTGATCTACTTAAAATCCTTTACACAATCTCTCCCTAAAAATCTGACTCAACATCAAAATAAATAAAATGTAGAACTTTTATGCATAAATGCAGCCTAGGCATAAAATCAATGTATGAAGGAAGAGTATAATTATTTAAAAATAAAAAACTAATGCATTAGACCAGTGGTTCTCAAACCTGTCCTGGGGACCCCTCACCACTGCACATTTTGCATGTCTCCCTCATCAGACACCCAATTCAAATCTTAGAGTCTCTACTAATGAGCTGATGATTTGAATCAGGTGTGTTTGATGAGGGAGACATGCAAAATGTGTACTGGTTGGGGGTCCCCAGGACAGGTTTGAGAACCACTGCATTAGACAACACACAAAAAATAAGAGTAATAAGAGAAATAAGAGAAAACACACAGAAATAAGAGTTTACCAATGGGAGCAACTTCCAATCACAACCCTACATTAAAAATTTCAACTCACATTACTAACATCAGAATCTGACCATTTTAGAAATCACTGTCAAACAAAGACAATTCTTTCCCCTTACCATCACTGAAGTTCAGGTCATGCAAAGCACCTCTAAGGTAGCTGTCCTCAACATCATCATCTTCATCCCAGCACCTATTGGAGATTGTCTTACCACTATCGAGGAAGCTCAGATGAGCACAACAAGATGTGGTCAGAAACTCAGATAACTTGCCAGTCTGGATCCTAGCAAAATTAAGAGCAGCAAGTGAGTGAGCTGAGTCTGTCCTTGAATATGTATTATTGATTGCACATTTATTTACATCCTCGTTATCTGACCTTGCCCCTCCAAAATATCCATCCTGTAGCTTCTTAAGTGTGGCCAGCACAGCAGGGTCCAAGTCTGTGTGGTCAGGGTCTATGAAGTAACAAATAAAAAAAATAGGAAAATAAGGAACACAAACATCAAATTTAAAGGGATTGTTCAACCAAAAATAACAATTCTGTCATCATTTACTCACCCTCATTTTGTTCTAAACCTGTATGAGTTTCCTTAGAAGATATTTGGAAGAATGTTTGTAACCAAGCAAATAGAACAAGCATAGTATTTTTTTCCCTAATATGGTAGTGAATGGTTGTTCTGTCTGCTTGGTTACAAACAATCTTCCAAATATCTTCTATTGTGTACAGCAGAAGAAAGAAACTCATACAGGTTTGGAACAACATGAGGGTGAGTAAATGATGACAATTTTCATTTTTGGGTAAACTATCTCCAAAACTATACTATCCTATACTAGTTTACACTCACTAAGCATAGTCTGGGAAACAGGAAAGGTGACGGTAGGCCGGCCAGTCATCCTCCAGCGAGAAGAAAGGTAAGATAGGTCAGTGCGCAACATTTCCACAATCATCTTGTTGTCCAGGGCCAGATAGAACTGCTGATGATCTATGAACTACAGCAATGAGGCAAACCCCGAGATATGAATTAATGTGAAATCATGTAAAAAGATGAAAAACATTTGGTCTTTATGGTATATTTTAAAATCTGTGAACTTCTTCCTGTGGGTCACTTATGCCTCACCAACTTATTTTTATTTCACTTCTTCTGGGTGACAAGCAGTGGCTTTCTAAGTCACCATAAGGCTCAAACATGCCTAGTTCAGCATATTAGGAAAAACCTGAGGTGTGAAGCTAAAGATGGTGTTGCGGATGATGTACAGCTTGGAGGTTCCCAACACGCCAATCCTACGGTAAGGTCTGCCGGTCAGCCCCAGTCTCTCATTACGCCCTTGGAGAAAGGCAAACACACACACATGCACCCTAATTACATTAAATAAACATTTATGTCTACTAAAATATAGTCGACTGTCAAAAACAATGCCTTGTTTTGTATTTCTTCAAACTAGCATCAAGTGAGGCGTTATGGCGTACCACTTCCTACCTAGTCTGGCATAAATGTGGCTGAGAACTCGAGATGGCTGCACTCTGATGGGGTGGATGTCTGCCACTGTCTCCACATCAATCCCATTCCTCTGCAGGAGTGCCTTAATATCTTCATTCTCAGCAAGGATGGACACTTATCACAACAAAATGCAAACATCAGGGTGAATTTCAACCATGCAATGCATCACATGTGCCAATAAGAATCAAGTGCACCTGGTAAAAATGTTAAAGATACCTTGTACAACAACATCCGGTTTAGGGATGGTAGAGAACCTACGGTTTAAAGGGTCTATCTCTCCAGGAGCCAAAAAACCCTGAAACGGAAAGGAGAATTTAGAGTTGTTTGTCATACTTCCCAAAATATAACTTGTTACTAAAGGTCGCGCTAACTGAAGATTTTACGTCACTGACTGATTTTTTTTTAGAAGTGATTGGAAATTTCTGAAGACTGTCCGTGTCCATCATTTTGACAGATTACGCTGAGGGAGATTACACTATTGTAAATTATAACTGTAATTCCCACCCCTGTCCAGTTGGTGGCCACTTGTGCAGAAAGGGTGCATGCTGCGGGATTTTCTCCCAGACAAGAGTGTTTGCAGAATCGGAAAATTCCACATTCAGTGAGCCCTGCAAAATTCTGATCCTTCACTTCCCTGAGAGAAATGTACTGACTACAAAACTTTCCTTGAAGTGGAGCTGGTAATTCCAGTCTCCAGTGTGGCAGCCGAGCATGCGTTCAGCCTACAGAACAAAATAAAAACTGCCAAGAGAGGTAGTCTGTCCGAGGGAATGATATAAAATCTTCAGACTTTCAGTCTACCAGCATTTGATTGTGCACAGGCGAGCAGCCCATTTAAGTCTATGCAAACCAAGACAGATACAGACGTTAGTTCAGATAATTTATTATGTGTTTTGTTTACATTCTAATTGTATTAATATTGTATTGTAATATTGTTCATTAATATTGTTGTTGTTCAAAAAAAAAACATTCATCTGCATTGTGTGGTGTGGTGTTGAACACGAAGAGGGATCTGTTCTCTTCATAAATAAATTAATGTATAATCTCAATCTGTAAATTCATGATTCATTTTTTTTAAATGTGAATGGAAAAAAGCTATTAAATGTCTTCTAATCATTAAAATATTACAATTAAAATGACAGATAATACTATATCAATTTTTTCAATCAAAACGACGGAAAATGAGAAAGTCTAACTGCTTGGTGCAAGTATAACACATCACCTATTATAACCTCTCACCTCGGCCAAAAGGTTGCCCAGTACATAAAGGGACTGGCCCCACTTCAGAGGGCACTTTCCAAGTGGGATCCTCTCCACCGTGTGAGGATTAACATACTCTTCATCCACCTGAAATAATGGGAAAAAATTAAAGTATGAAAAACACATTTCATCTGAATTTTCACATGAATTCACGAATCACAATTCACATGAATCCAGTGATATTTCACAGATATTACGTTTTTTAAATTATTAATTGAATTGTGCCTTACCTTATCAGGAGGAACACTATAGAGCTCAGGCAGCAGCCTTATCCCATCTTTCTGTTTGATCATAATACCTTCCAGAGCTTCTCGATACTCCTGAACCTGAGAGGATAGAAATGTGGAAAAACAGCCTGCTTGCATCTGGAACACAAACTTGAGTATATCCTGTTTGACTTATTTTTAACCTCCAGAAAACCTCTCAAGCTTTGCCTTTGCTCCATTCGTTACAGTAGCTAGAAGACACATGACAGCTGGACAGAATCATAGCCTGAAATAAATAAATAACCCATTCCAGCCAATACTAGCATAACTAAGTAACTAAATGTAATTTATCCTTACTGCAACAGTATCCACACTATCTTTGCAACCACATTAGCATGTGTACTAGACCTCAACCCAGAGTCTTAGTATTTTTGTGATATCAGTATCTTTACAAATAAAAACATATGCAAAATATATCATGTAATAGGTAACATCTTAGAGTGTACTAGAAGAGAATAGACAAACAACTTAGTAGCTCTCAATGTTTTTTGTGCTAATAATATTTTAGCTCTTTTTTTTTAGCTAACCCTGTTAGAAATACCCTTAAATGCTCATCATTTTCATTCATATTTCTAGAATGAGACTAATAAAAAAAATCCTAATTCATAAAAATCATAATTTTACCTGCTCTGGACTGTTGGTAAAAATACCATCCAAGATTAGGTAGGTCCAAAAAAGCGGCCACTCGCATTCAATGTTTTCAAAAAGCTTTAGCTCAGCAGATTCATAGTACAGCCTGTTAGGGTCCTATAGGGAAAAAAAGGTTATGCATTTAAAAGGTATAATCAAGGGTATTTTCCCTTCATTTCTGACAAAACTACAAAGACAATTTTGCCAATGTTTTCATTGACCAACTTAATTTTATTTTGTGTGTATATATATATGTGTGTGTGTGTGTGTGTGTGTGTGTGTGTGTGTGTGTGTGTGTGTGTGTGTGTGTGTGTGTGTGTGTGTGTGTGTGTGTGTGTGTGTGACCAAGTAATGAATTATTGTTGTTTTCACATTTTAAAAAAATATATATATTCAGCTTTTTTCTATGATACAACAATTGTTTGATTTACATGAATGAAACAGCCAGCCTATATACTACGACCATACTGTACCGCTCAGATGTTTTATAATGTTACACATCAGATGTTTTTCAAAAACATTTTTTATGGCTGCAACCCACTCCAAAAAAGTTGGGACAGAGGCTTACTTACCACTGAGTGTGTCAGATTACTGTTCCTTTTAATTACATTTTTAATAATTTGGGAATTGACGATATTATTTGCTGCAGCTTTGCATGTGGACTCACTTGATAAAAGGCAGCTACTCAAGAGTCTGTGGTTTTCATTGTCTGATTCTCCTTTGCATGATGTGTCATACATATATTTTCAATAAGAGACAGATCTGCATGAGTACAGTGTCTATAAAACCACTCTGTTGTCTGCAATGTGCAGAATGAGGCCTGGCATTGTCTAACCATGGACTTCCCAGGAAAGATACCACCCTGATGGCAGTATTATGTCTCTGTACAATTTCAATATACACCTCCACCTCAATGGTACCTTCACACATATGCAAGTCACCCATGCCATGACACATGTTTGCTTTTGCACCTGTCGCTGATGAAAGTCTGGATGGTCCCTTTCATTTTTGAGATTCAGAACTCAACATCATTTTCTCCCCATCATCTCATCTGCCCAGAGCACACATTACCACTTTCTTTTGGAGCATCGGAGAAGAGCCCGGTTCCAGAGAACGTCTCTGCAAAGAAATTGATGTTGGGTTCCTCTTTGCAGCGATTCATTCCTTGAACCAGCGGCTGACAGCATTAATTGAACAGTTTTCCAAAGTACTCCTGCCTCGTGTGGCTATATTTAACAAAGTAGCATGATGGTTTCTCATGCAATGCCATCTGAGGGCTCAATTTGTCACACACATTCAACAAGTTTCCTGCCTTGCCCTACATAGACTAAGATTTCTCTGGATTCCCTCAATCTTGCATTTACCATATTATGTATGGTAGCTGGAAAAAGACCAAAAATTTAATCTTGCATTGAGAAATGTGATTTTTACATTTTTTGACAATTCTCTCATGAAATATGGGACAAAGTAGTGAGCCATAACCCATCTTTGCTTGCAAAGACTGAGCCTTTGGTGAATGCTCCTTTTATGTTATTACAATACACTCACAAATTAACAATTCACCTGCTAACTGTGGACTAATTGAAAACACTTTAACTTGAATATTCTGTAATATTTTCACTTTTATGTCCCAGGTTTTATGGAGTGTGTTGCAGTCATCAAACTGTACGTAAGAAATGTATTTCAATGAATCAAAAAATCTCCCTGATATGTCACTAGACATTAAGAAATCACATTCATTTCAATATATCATCAATCACGTTTATTTCAGTCCCTTTTTTAATATATCACTGACAACAGTAGTCCGGCCAGGATATTGTCATTTAAAAGTTCTTGTTGTAGCCCTCAACTGATGTTGATGTTGACATGTTGTGTTTTGGCCTGAAGCGCCACCCTCCACTCATCTACCACAATCTTACATACACTTCCTTTAACTAATTACAGATTTTTATTTTTATTTTTTACAAAATGTCCCAACTTTTCTGGAAATGGGGTTGTATGAACAGAAAACCTTCCAATAAGATGTAATCCGTGACTTGTCTGTGCTGGAGATACTGACCTCTTTAGGGGTTTTGTGGCCATCTCTAAGGAAACGACAGCAGCCATATCTTCCCTACAGACATAAGAAATGCAAGTAAAAGAAATAAATCACCCTAGTGTGAGAGAAAAACAGTTGTTAAACAAGTTCCTCATGTCGGAGATCAAGTTCTGACCTGGAGCTTGGAGATGATTTCCTCCTTAGTGATATTGACTAACTCCATGTCTTCCACAGCAAAGGCTGGATATGAAATGATGGACAGGAGCCCAGCATCCACCTCTTTAGATGTTGAAGCTCTGGGTAACAAGGAGCTCAGAATGGACTGAGAGGAATATGGGGTAATAGGGAGAATCTTTTTTTAATCAAGCATGCGGATGCTGAAAAATGCATTGGAAAATCCAAAGCACTACAATATCTATAGCCTCACCTGACAGTGCTGGATATCATCTGCTAAGGCATGAACCACCGAGTCAGGTCCCCCTTTGGCCCCAAATAAATTCAAGTCATCTAGGGCTTCAAGTGCTGCCTGCAGTAACAAAGGGTCCATTCAGGGGATGTTACTGTATTTTGTCCCAGCAAGAATCTCAACTCAGTAGTCAAAACAAAGCCTATATTTATTCACTGGGCATTGAAATTCAGACCACATATTAGGCATAGCCTTCTCTGCCATATATTACCTTCACTCTTATATTTAGTGGTAAGATCATTAAGGTTTCCACAGTTTAATTTTTACAATTTTCCGAATTTTTCGAATTGAAATGGATACATTTGTATTAAAATGAGGTGAAAGGCTAGTTCCCTGCCCTTAAAATGGTACTTTATTTTCTCTGACAGGGAACAACAAGAACCATTCTTCTCTGAGCAAAGTGTCGCAAGAGGAACAAACTGACACAAGCTTGCAGGGAAAGTTGGGAAGGAACATCAATACCAGAGAGGCCATGTTGAGGTTACATTGGTTCACGTTCATCAGAGACGTTAATAGGCAGTGTTCATGAGTACACAGTGTGAATCCCCTCCCCATGCCAGGCTGAGAGTTCTCAGCTGTTTAGAGAAGGACTGAGTGCATTTTGTGGAAGCAAATACGAGAGAGAGAGAGAGAGAGAGAGAGAGAGAGAGAGAGAGAGAGAGAGAGAGAGAGAGAAAGAGAAGGACAGTTTTTTGTTTATCTGGTTTCACCATACTCACTTTAGCCATCCCGATTGAGCTGGCATTGAGCTCAGGGATCCCCTGATTAGTTTTGTCTCCTCTCTCCCACATACCATAGTCCTGAAAAGTCATGGGAGAAAATGTAATTTACAGACATACAATGCCTCACAGCTGAAATATATACATATAAGGCCTGTATGATCAATACTGAGAGACTTACAGCCACTTTGTATGCAGCTTCAATGTAAAACAGCAGATTTTGGACCACATCCACCTCGTCCTGAGTGTAAACTATGTGCAGCCCTAAAAGTACACAAGACACAGTAAATGATATGTGGGAGAAGTTCTACTAATGCTGGGCTAAAGTAAACTGACAGCAGCCCATCAGATTCTTGGACTGCTCTCCTCACACTAGGGCTGCACAATATAACATTTTATCATCAATATCATGATGTGCACATCCAACCTTGATAGTCACACATTGCAGAATGTGTGATATAAAGTATAGGGATCGCAGTTGATCTGTGATCCGTACAGGCCACCCAAGTTCAGAACGTATGCGGATTAACTGCAGTTTAACCATCATAGAGTGAAAGTTTATCATTTGCAGGTGTTTCTAAGTGCTGTTAGTTTAAACATCAAGCACAAGAAGACTGGAACGTGTACCTTGTACCTCATACAACACTAGTTAGACATGTACTAAAGTCTAGGGACAGCAAAAATCATAATTGTTTATTTCCCTTTAATTTTGATTAATAGAACTGAAGAGATAGGTCACTCAAAAATTAAAATTATGTTTTCAATTGCCCCTCAATATGAACTACTTACAATGCTTCAATAAACTTTTTGAAGTGTGGAAGGAGAGAAATCTCGTACATTTCAGTAAAATATTTCAATGCATACTTAGATGATTAATTAAAGTGTTTAGTGTGTTTGGAACGAAATTAAGGTGAGTAAACAATGAAAGAATTGTAATATATAGTTTGAATTGTACTTATAACTATCCTTTTAACATCTAAATATTTTGTCTATGTAACAGTGTCATGTTATTGTTTCAAACATCCACGCTCAACCACTCAACCAATTATTTAATTTAATAACTGTGCAGCCATACTATAGCCTTAGCTGTAAAACATGGTCAAAAGGGAGGTTCTATTGGCTTGTGCATTTTAGTGGAAGAACTTATGTCACATTATGCGAGCTCTAAAGAATAACCTGGTGTACCTGAGGCAGTCATCTGAGCCAGGAAGAGAAGGTAGAGGGAGGTAGCATCGAGCTGGAGATGCCCCCATTCCCGGTCACCCACCACAGTAGCACAGGTCTGAATGTTATACTTGGCATGGAGACTGTCCATGGTGCTCTTACTGTATTTGAACTTCTCCACTTTGTCCAACTGTGCGAAGAGGACGAGAGAACACTTCAGACAAGTTCTGCAATGCACAATTAATCTTAACCCTAAAGTGGGGGCTTTAAAGATTGATAGATTGCATACTTATGTATGTGCATGCGCGCCGCTAGCAGCTGTGAACATAAAGCCCACAGAACTGTTGACTGCAGTTTATTTTGATAATGATCAGGCTGTGATGTCAAATAGACTCTACTGGCAGTGCTAGAACTGAAATATTATGCACGTGTGAGGCGCCGGCAAGATCACTTGAATGTTTTATCTCAGCAATGGAAATAATTTAATACACTGTTATTCATACTCAAACAGAAGAGTACATCATTCAAAACAATAAAGTGTATATTTTTTATTTGTGTACATTAAAAATGACTACAAAATGTCATGCCTGTGAAAAATAAAAAAAACAACAGGATTCGTTGTCTCTGTCTCCTTGAAGATCTTTCTGGCTCACATGCACAAAAATAGCAAAAACACAGTGAAAACTTGACGCACAGACTTACATGAGACTGAAAATACTGACTGAAAATTGACTGAAGTATATCTATCAAAAGAAACCTTTAAGTGCCAAGTTTTTTGTAGATTATTTGACATTAAATGCATTATATAGGCTATCACATTTACAACAGCCAAAATTACATTATTTCAATTTTTAGTGGTAAAAATAAATTCTAATTATTCGGGGGGGACTTGACCACCTTAATGTCTACGGCGTTTATAGCCCTGACAGAATGTCTAAAAGGGAACATTACAACAAATGAACTGTTTTCTATTATATAATATATGGTATATATGTATGTATAATATATTCCAGTGATTGCTGAATTTTCAGCAGCCCTTACTAGTCTTGAGTGTTAATAGTGGATAAAAGTGTCTGCCAAACACATAAATGTAATAGTTGTTGGTACCTGTCGCATGATGCATTGAAGAAGTGCCCTCATTAACTTTACCACACTCTGAAAGAAGAAAAACAGAGATCAGGACACACAGACTCTAAAAACAACACTTGGAACAAGATCAACGGTGACCTTTCGGCGCTTCGTTTAATGGCAAAGGCAAGAGTAACATGACACTTCTGAGCCCACTGCTAATGTACACATGGGGCATGAAAAGACAACTGACCTTTCTTTAAAAAAAAACCTGCAGAGATGTTAAATAGTACACTCTGCTGGTGAATATTTTGGGTATGGATTCTAATTTAATATCATTTGAATGAAGATAATTTAAAATTTGTAACAGTTGCTCAAATGACCACAGATTTTCCATCCATTCAAGCATACTGAGTTTGTTGTTTTTGTTAACCACTCTGGGTTCTCTGACATATCTGAACAAATGTTGTTACTAAACATAGATCTTAAAAAAGTTGTACTGGATTAATACAAAATGAATGAATAAATAATAACAAACAAACATATCCCGTCCCAATTTGTACCTGCTCAAGTTCATAGGCTTTAGCCTTGTCTTCATCACGGTCTGCATTTTTCCTGTAAGCCAAACTAAGAGCCCAGACAGACAGGATGCTGTAGACATTGTCCCTCACCCAGGCATCAGGCTGGTCTTTGCTTGCTGGTAACAGACCTGTCACTGGGTCCTACAAGTTACCAATACAGCTAGTTAAAATGCTACATGACAAATTTGATAACATTGCAATTGCACTCTATCTATCTAATCAATATGCAATAATTACCACATATATAATAAATACATCGCCTATGTAAAACTATATAGGCCTATTTTGTAATCTACGGTACTGTTCAAAGTTTGGGATCAGTAAGAAAAAATTAAGTAAAATGTAAGCCATGTATAATGTATTCTATTTATTTCTATTTCAAATAAATGCTGTTTTAGATTTTTATTCATCAAATAGTCCTGAAAAAAAGTATCAGTTTCCACAAAAAAATTAAGCAGCACAACTGATTTTTAAAAATTCACAGTAATACATTATTTTTTAAAATATATTAAAATAGAAAAAAGTTACGCAAAATGTTAATAATATTTCACATTATAAATATTTTTACCGTATTTTATTTTATTTATTTTAAACCTTGGTAAGCATAATGAACTTCTTTAAAAACAATACCAATCTTACTGACCCCACATTTTTGAACATTGTATATACACATTTTTGTATATACAATCATTTTTGCCCTCTGGAATTTATATTCATGGGTATTTTTCCTTTTAGGACGATATTATTTGTAAACATAGAAAATACACGTGTTATTTCTTTCAAATATTTAATCAGAATTTGAATTAAATAGTAAATAAATACTCTAGCAAAGATAAATAAATTAGTAATTAGCATGTATAATTCGATTTTGTCCCTTTCGGTGATTTTTGCATGTAGATTTTATTATTTATTTATACAAGTTTGCTTTTTTTAACACAACTGCAGTGCTTTTCTATAATACATAATGGATGCAGATCCATACAGATCCAAGAACTATATAGCAGATCGAAAATGTCTAATAGTCAACAGTTGTGAGATGTGTAGAAATGAAACACTCACTTGGTGACGCAGAATAGTCTGATGAACTATCCGCGCGTAGTTGTCAAGTTTAACTCCAGAATTGCTGCGACTCCTCATTTTAGTGCCTAGCAAGTTTGTGAAAAACCTATGCTTCAAGAACCGCTAACATCCTCCTGCAATAATAAACCAATATGGACATTAAGAAGAGGAGGCATGGTGCTTAGAGACGCTCGCGCTGCATGACCAAACTACAAAACGTAACGACAAAACTTGCGTAGATTCAATAAACATAAACAAACCTGATCACGTACGGGTAAAATCCGGAAGGAAAGTACATTACTCGTGCACACTCGCGAGTTGCACTCAGTGTTGGGAGGGTCTTCCGACTTTTCAAAATAACACCAGTGAGCAGTCAGCTTATATAATGTATACATTTATAGCTACACATTTTAAAACTTGACAGCCCATGAGCAAGTATAGAAAAGCTTCGAAAAAATGTCACGTCATCTCTTTATGACTTCATAAAATTTCAACAACAAAAAATCATTTTTAGAGAGATTTCGTAAAATATTAAATAATAGGCCTAAACAAACGAAAACTATTTTTTTGTTATAAGCCTACAGTAGGAACGAACAAAAATTGATGAATAGTATAGCCTTAAAGTATAGACCTAAACAAACAAAAATTGGCAAAAAATAAACCTACATATTGCAATTTAAAACTGACCTGGTCAGTATTGTGTGGCCTAAATTGCATAAACACTTAGACAATGCTCTGTTATTTCCTTTTGCACAAATTACCAAAGGCACATGGTGATTTTATACAGAACTGTCTCGCTCGTGTCCACTAAGTGGCAGTATAGTCCCACCCTCTCAAGTTAAGTCAATCACCATAAAATGTACTTGAAGGAATAGTTTGTTTCCTCACATCTCATCTCTTGTCCTCTGAATTTCAAGAAAAATTATCTGTGTGTGTTGGGGCACACATAATAATTTGTAATTTGTGGCCACATAATTTCCCCATTGTTTATCATATATCCCAGCTAGTGTTGTTACTATTTGTAGGCTGTATATATTCATACTTAACATCTACCTTATTACTGAAAAGTTATATCTGTTGGGACTTATAAGATAGTTGCCCTGAGTGTATGGATCATATATATTGTTTAGCACTTAAAGCCCTCTGACAGCCAGGAGGAATGACAAAGATCACTAAAGTAATGTACTTATCAATGTAATTTCCAGAGGTCGTTGTCACTCAGAATGTGTGTGGTGTGTGTGTGTGTCAAGGTGCTGCTTATCATTCTCACAGCTCTACCACCATAGCCTACTACCACCATGTGACTTCTGATATTCTCCTGATATATCTGTCTGGCAGCAAAATTGTCCATAATAAAATGTTGTCAAAATTGTCATTTGAAAATGAGCAACACTGATTTATATGTCTCGAATAGTCTCCAATCTGCACTGCACATGCTTGGCTAACCTTTTTAAAGTCTTTGTCTGCCATATCAGCCAAATGGCTGCTGTGTGCTACATGGGTCCCTGTTCTCAGTTCAGAAACCCTGATCACACCACTGAGGCTTGCATGACAAATATGTACCAATAAATATGTCTAGCTATTCAGGCCAATTCACAAAATTAAATGCACATTGCACATTACATGTTTTTACTGGAAATGCTACTGAGAATTAAGATGTCAAACTGCAGTGATCTGATCTGTGCAACTGTGAAGGCAATAAATGGATTTTGAGGCACATAATTTTCTCGGAACACATTTTTATTTACGAAACCCAAAGTTCACTCATATGAGACATGCACATATAGAGTTACAGTACAGTAAATATAACAAAGTTTATATAGTTATATAGTCAGATACATAAAAATGGAGCTTTAGATGAACTGTTGGGTCATAAAAAATAAAAAGAGAAAAAAATAAATAAGTAATCCAGTATTGAAATTGTGCTTGGAAATCATGAGATGAGGTGGAGACATTTGTGACAACATAAATAGTGACAGGTAAATGAGTCTTAAATTAAATATTACAAACGTTAGCACAGATTAAGGCACAGGATGGAGGCAAATGGTTCATAACATCCAGACACAATCAATAATGGCAACCTTTGCACTTTTCTCTGTCCCTTTTTCTCTAGACTAACTTTGGTTCAACGACTTTTCGGTTGAGCTAAGGCACTCCACGGGTTACGTTTGCCTTCACTTGCATATATAGCTTTCAAGTAACATGATCTAATACTACAGACCAGTTTCCATGTTTAGACTGAGCTTAGTCCTGAGATGAGCTTTATTGGCGAGGGCCATACTCTACTCCAAGTATACATCCAGGACACGGATTGGACTTAATCTGGTTCAGGGAAACTGGCCCAAAATGACATTCTTCATATTATATCAGTCCATCAAAAATTTAATTTGAATACCACTAATAATGCTTCTAGTATATATAGCAATACATATGTGCATGTAGGTTATGAGGTTTAGGTTGACTTTTCTTTGCACTCTGAAAAAACGTTATGTAAATTATGATAAGCCCAATCATCAGAACATTACCTATTGCCTCCTTTGTGTCTTTAGAGGAGTCAGTCCTAGCCTTGACTATATGTGTCTAACTGATGATTAACTGCATTGCACATTCGGTTGTCCCTGTTGCTCACATAATCAAGCTCTTGTCATGCGTGATGGTGTAAAAATGTCAGATCAGAGAGCAAAGGCGGAGTCTTCATTTTAGGAGTTAATTGGTTGGCTGTAGGAACAGTGGCCTCTCCTGGGGATAAAACACACAGATTATGAATCAGTGAATTAGTTCTCACATTTCTTATTTAAAAGTCTCAAAGTACTGCCATCAAAAACTTGAAATGTCTGAAGTCGTTATGAAATGGAAGTTCCCTGTTGAAAAAAACAGCATATGCTGCTTATGTTTTGAAGCATGGCAGCTGGTTTGAGCTGGTTTAAGCAGGTCAAGTGTACTTGAAGGAAACTAGCTCCATGCTCAGGACCTACATAAACCAGCTGCCATGCTTCAAAACATACCTTACAAGCATTGTTTTGTTTTTCCAACAGAGCTGTCTTTTCTTCCCTATTGTGATGTAAATCCAAGTGAAACTGCTTTTTGAACTGGAAAAATTGGAATTGTTTGGATGGTTTTGGTTTGCAGTGCTCTCATGTGAGTGACAGGTTGTCCTGCCCTCATGCCAGTAAACACGTCATCAGAGAAGAAATTTTGGTGCAAGTAGGAAGGGGAAGTTATTTTGTTTAAAAATTATGAGGCCACGTATATTCAAATAAAAAAGTCCACGGATAGATAATTTACACCACAATATTCCATAAAAAAATACAATTGTCAATTTGAATGTAAGGTTAATTTAAGTGATTACTGCATTTACCTGCATATCCCTGTCGAGCACTCATAATTGTTCTGGCAGTAGGCACCGTGAGGTTTAGTACCCATGATCCTCCATAATGGTGTCATACGAGCTGTTCTCTTCAGTGACCTTTGAACTTCCTGCACAGAAGAGGGTGTGTCCGACTGTGGCAGAGGACTGCAGCTCACCTGAAACACAATGTGTCAGTAGAGGGTTACCCTTTTTTTTTAAGGTGTCATTGTTAAAGTGTAATTATATATTCCTGTATGGATTAATAATAATTAACTACATGTATTACTATAGGTTTATAGTAGGATTAGGGTTTGGTTGAGGGTTAGTTGCATGTAATTATGCATTATTTACTGTTATTCCTATGGTAAGTAGTCTACATGTAACATATCTAACCAGAAAACTGTAAAATAGTGCACATTTAATATCAAATAGATCAAATTGTACAATCCTTTCTGCATGGTTTATGAAGCCTATTTATGTAGTTATATTTCATGAATTTGACTATTAGTTTGATAATGCCATTTTAATTTAACAGTAAAACCTAAATGAATATACATAAGTGAAGCTAAAACAAACCAGCACTGTAGCTCCTTTAAAATGATTTCACTTTTTTAGCAATG
The DNA here is from genome assembly GCF_024679245.1 of Pseudorasbora parva. NCBI lineage: Eukaryota > Metazoa > Chordata > Actinopteri > Cypriniformes > Gobionidae > Pseudorasbora > Pseudorasbora parva. The sequence continues at coordinate 26,111,766 of NC_090172.1, forward strand.
ATATTAAAAATGAGACAATAATATAAAAGCATATAAACTGTTATTTTACTATTATTTTTTTTTTAAAGGGATTCCACTTAAATAAAAATTGAACACACTAACATAAATATCATTAAACTGAGATGGTGTGTCAATAATTTAGAGAGCCATGAATCGTTTTATTATGTAAATATTAAAAATGAGGGGGGGAAATGAATCATAATTACCTGCTGGACAATCACCAAAAACACCAGGCACCAGGCAAGAGCCCCTCTGAGACTGTGATCCTGCATGTTGAGTGAATAGTTTCAGTTGCTGTAACAGTGAAACTGACGACAGAGGCGATGTCTTATATACCCTCCGGTCAGCATAAGAGAGACCGATTGCCTCTCCCTCATTCCTCTCACTTTCTCTCTCTCTATATATCTCTGTCTGTCCCTCTGCTTTTTCATTACCAGATGTGGCACATGTTTGCTTAATGTTTGTGACTGAGATAATCTGTCCTCTGGGACGCTGGGAGAAAACGCAGCCAAAGTTGAGAGAAGCAAGGGATAAGAAAGAACGAGAGGAATGAATGATAGGAACAAAAATCAGCCATATTTTAGACATGTGCTTGTCAGCATTTTACAGTTCAATTATGTAAACCTGCAGTTTCACCACAGTTTGTTGAACTCAACAATTTAGACAGCTATGCTATGCAATCCAGCAGTTAAAAAACCGGATAAGATGATTTATATCAGATTCTAAGGCTTCTGAATCAACATTTCCCGTTGAGTTTCTACTTTTGACATAGTTCTTCTGTCTCCCTTTTATCATATACGTATGCACAGGGACCTTGAAAAGGAACAATGGGTGATTAGAGGGTCTTCTGCATTTTAATAAATAAAAAATAGACAAAAAACAAAGAGGGGGAAAAAATGGTGAACAAGTCCAGGCAAAGATGGCAGCGGGTCAGACATGAGCTGGGCCTCTGATCCAGCTCATCACAAAGGTTCCACTCTGACTCATGGTGTTTACTGGATATGATGCTTATCATCTTGGGAATGTCAGCTCACGTAAATAATACCCAGTACTATTTCAAAAGCTGGTGACCTTGTTTTAAACATTTCTAGCATGCTCGCTGTATTGGTCAGAGTATTATGATAGAGCTCAAGGTGAAGCTTATCTGCAAGTTTCTTCTCGAGTCAGAGGCAAACATGATTTGTTCAGATCAATGTAGCATTAAATCTATACAGGTTAAGTGCTTACTGAGGTCAAGACCAGCATACTGCTCACTTGACACGTTAAGAAATGGCCTTTCTTTTTTATGCTTGTGTGTTTTTTTTAAAGAAATTAACACAAGCAAGGACATATTCAACTGATCACATTACAGTAAAGACATTTAGAATGTTACAAAAGTGTTCTATTTTAAATGTTCTTTCTATTCACCAAAGAATCCTGCTAAAATAAGTATCATGTAAAATATTCAAAAAAAAAATTAAGCAGTGCATTTTTCACCATAATTAATAAGCTTGAGCAGCAAATCAGCATATTAGAATGATTTTTGTAGGATCATGTGACACTAAAGAGTGGAGAAATTATGCTGTTACATACAGCTTTGCCATCACAGGAATAACTTACATTTTAAAATAAAAAGCAGTTATTTTAAATTTGTATAATATTTTACAGCATTTTAATTAATTAACCAATAGCTGTTTGATCAAATAAATGCTGCATTGAGTATGAGAGAATACTTTCAAAAACATAAAAGTCTCACCAATCCCAAATTTTGAACAGTAGTGTGTTTTTAATCAAAATATGAAAAAAATTGAAAATTACTTTTTATTTACACATTCAGAGATGGTTAAGACATTACTTGCAGTGTTGGGGAAGTTACTTTAAAAAGTAATCCATTACAATATTCCATTACAATTATACGTTACTTATTGGGTTACATGTTTACTTTTTATGGAAAGCAATTAATTATATTACTTTTTCATTATATTCTCACATGGGCTGGGCCTGTTAGTCAGGCAACAACAAAATGTCAATTTTGAAATCAAAACGTAAAGGCCCTTTCACACCAAAAGTGAAATTAATGAATAAGCCTCATCCTGAAAGAAATTCAAATTCACAGCAAAGAAAAAAAAAAAAAACGTTCTGAATTGAAGAAGAATAGGACCCAAAAGAATTATAAAAAAAAAAATTAAACACAAATGTAACGTGTATCTAAAATCATTTTTGCTTGTAAGTAGGTTGAAGGGGATCATCGAAGGTCAGCAGCAAAGATACTGATTAATAAAGTGAGATTAAGGACATTTGTGTAATTTTATATGTAATTACTGCAGGCTTGCATAATATTCTGAGATTGCATTCCACTGGTTTTATTAATGTTGATTAATACAGAATCTGTTTTGTCTTTTTCTTTTATCTTTTTTTTTTTTTTTTTTTGCAAGTGAGATTAGTAAATGCCTTCTCAAATTTATTCTAAAATTATTCTACAATAAGCATCATGTTCCCACACAGCCCACACCACACCTCTGCACTTTCTGAAAAAGTAGATTTTATAAGATTTTTTGTTTAAAAGTTAGTTACTTGAAAAAGTAATCTGATTACATTTCTCAACTTACTTGCTACCCCTAATACTGATTACTAGTCAAAGGACACAAAGTGTGCGATTTAAGCCACTAAAAAATATGTTGCAGTATTTTAAATGTAAATCTAACTTGATAAAAATTGCCTTTAGCAATTTAGCAGGGTTGAATAATCAGCCTTAAATGAGGTGAACAAAAACACTAACCATGTGTTTCCAAAGTTCAGGGGGCTTTTGTGTGCAATTCTACCAGGAAATCTGTATCCAACGCCATCTGTCCAGACATGACTCCTCTGAGATGTCACTGTTTCTTATGAATACTGACAAAATATGTTTGCATAGATTTAGTAGTTTGAAGTGAAATCGCTTCAATTTGATAAACAAACCTTGAAGGTTTTTGGAGATAATGATTTGTACTGAACAACATATTATGGAATAATAGAACTTTAATTTTATAATTTGAAACCGATAATAAACTAAATTCCTTCCACCAGTAACCTAAAGAAGAACTAGTGTATATGTCCTTTCTCTTGACAATCTCTCTATATGAATCAAATGATGACAATTCATCAGGGTGTTCCCTCTGTGTTCCAGGGTCAAGGACAGCAATCGCTGTCCCCATTTGGCATGTTTATCAGTTTTGGCACAGTTCCCGCTGGGAACTAAAACAATTATTATTTGCCAAAGAGGAGAAAAGGGTCTTAGTAGATTCATTCAGTTTCATTCCATAGAACATTGTCTACCTGCACTTGAAAAAACATCTCTGTGTAGAGAGGAGCCTTAATTGTGACGTGTATTTCAGTTCAAACTTCTCTGTTCCTCTATGACAAAATGAGGTTAATTGGGGGTTGAGAATCTTTGCTAATGTTCTTCCTAAATTATAACATCATGCTTTTATAAGTATGACATTTAACTTTTCTGCTTAATCTGGCCTAGCGCTGTCCACTTCTCGGAAGGAGGTGTCTAATCAACATGTAAAATAACCCACAGTTTGGTGTTTTTCCATGATTTTAAGAAGCGGATTAATCTTAAACCGAACATACAGTCAAACCAAACATTCAGACACCAGCGGCTCCAGGACACTATTTATAATTGAGGATAGCAAAATAAAATAAACTGTTACTGTCACCATTCTGTTAGGTTTGTTCATGGACTTTCAGTTTGCTTTCATGTCATGTTTCTTTGTTCAGTTTCCCTCCACTGGTCTGTCTCCCTGGTTACAGTCATTATAAGTTAATTTAGTTTAGCTGTGTCTATTTAATCATCACATTAGTGTTCACTATTTAAGTTTCCTTCTCCTGCACTCCTTGTCCGGACACCATTTTGTTGAGTTGCGTTATTTGCCTGTATTTAAAATTAAACTAGATTCGGGAACTGTATTAACCTGTCTTCGTCTTCCTGCTTGCAAAGACTGATGACAGATGACCGGACCTCCAAAATGGATTATGCAGCAAGATTTAGCCATGATACATGATTTGTTGAGTTTTTCTTCTTGCCATCACTAGCCCCTATGATGACGAGACCCTGAATTCACTGTTCTGGATTGGTCAAATTACTTTCACCCTATTGACCTCCCAGACACCACCGGTCTGAACTGGAAAGAAGCAGGACAACTCCAGACCCAGAGCCTGTTCCACCACCAGCGGTTGCGGAAAAGTCACGTGAGCCCAATGCACCACCCGCTGCGAGTAAGCCAGAGCCCACCCAGGTATCTGAATCATCATCTATATTGAGACAACTGTAACTCATCAGTCTGTCAGTATTGCCACTGTGTTTGATTGCTTCACCAGCACCACAGAGCTCTACTGGAAGGTTGCAGCCCTGCGCTGTCTCTGGGAATGCCCTTTCAGGACGTCGAGCCGGAGGTCATGCAACCACCCGCAACGCCTGTCCAGGAGGATCCTGCAGCTCCGCTTCAGTCTCAGATCTGTTTGATCCATTCCAGCCCTTCAACTTGTCGGCTTTGTCTTGGCTCCTCCCTCCTTCAGCTCCGCCAGAGACCCTCAGCCTAGTTGCTCTTCCTCCTCGTCCCATCGGCTCCCCCTTGGTCAGTCATCACACCACTTCCACCATGGTCTTACGGGCCATCTGCTGCGTTCCATCCCTCCACCCCTTCGACTGCATCAGGTTCCTCCTTCCCGTTGGATCCTGCACCAGCAACATCGCTCCACTCCCTCAACCCCTCGATCTGTGCCCCCAGATCAACCAGCCAAGCCAGGAACATCTCAACTCCTTGCTCTATCTCTGTCGTGGGATGCCTCTGATGCCATTAGTGCCGGCAGGGTCTCGTCATCTCATCATCCCATGCTCTCACCGTCCTGCCATCACTATCCCTTCGCCACATCCTGTCACCATCCTTTCTCCTCGGCCTTGTTGCATTGTTTCGCCATCTCTTCTTTGTCCCCCTCCAGAACCCCCTCTGTCCCTCCCTATATGTCACCATGTTACAGCATTGCGTTTTTTCGGAGGAGACATTATGTCACCATAATTTAATTTTGTTCATGGACTTTCAGTTTGTTTTCACATGTTCCTTTGTTCAGTTTTCTGCCACTTGTCTGTTAGTGTTCACTATTTAAATTGTGCCTTTTCCTGCACTCCTTGGCTACATTTGAAAACCTAGGCAGCTGACTTGATGCCTCGCTGCCTTATCAGACAAGGTCTCTGACTGCAGGCAGCGTTTCTATATGATGGCACCTCACAAAACTAATCTCAGACAGACTTCTAAGCCAGTGTACCAGTTTGATGAACTACAGCAAAATAGAGAGAGTTTTTGTGAGAACTAAACACATATTTAACTATCACATTAGTAATTTCTCACTAGAAATGACATCAGAAGTGGAATTTTTTTGTTAAAAACATTTACGCAGAAACTGACCAGCAAACTCAACTTTTGGTCACCATCTTTTTTTCCAGCTCAACTGTCATAGAATGGAAAGCACAGGATTGTGATATCAGCAAAGACAGCGAAGGATACATGTATGCTGCCTTCATAAACTGATCAGATGAAGGTCTCTCAGCAGACAGGAAGTGAAGCTAACATTAGATTCGGACTTGCCTTGATGTCTTCCTACCTTGAAATATGTCTTCCGAAGGCAGCATTTTGCAGGATTTGGATGCAGCCCTTGTCCAGTCACCATTATGATAAGTTATGCTATTGCTGTTACAATTCGTGGTGTTGATCAAACTCACGAAGGCGAAGGCGAAGGAGAACTTGGAACAGGAATCTTTAATAGCAATAACTCAAGAAACACTCAAAAACACCACATTACAGGACCGTCGACTGACAAACACTGAGGGGAAACAGAGAACTAAATACACAGGGGCAAATGAGGTTATTGACAAGACACAGGTGATGGGTATAACTAATTAGACAGACTGGGGAGAAACTGGGTCACAGGGGACTAAACTCAAAACACAAAGAACACATGAGACAGGGCATACATGTAACATTACGCCCACTCAAAAAAGGCGCGTCCTTGCGCCGTAAGCATAACATCAGAGGAGGGTGAGAGGGCGGAGCAGGGGGCACAGAGGCTGGGAGCGGAGACGGGGAAACCTCAGTGCTGGACAGAGCTGGTGGCCAGAAGATACTCTGCGTGTCCACACATCATGTGGATGGCCCAGAGGGGCGGAAGAGCAGCAGCGAAGGAAGCACTGAGGAGTGGACCAATTGAGGAGGTGGGAGAGGGAGGCTGGGTGGGAATTCTTGAACCTCAGGAGACTCTGGGGACGCTGGAGACTTGGAGAACACTGGAGATACAAGGGGGAACAGGGAAAACCTCACCAAAAAAGTCAATTAAATCCACTCCACAAACCATCCTCAGTTCTGCCGTGTGAAAGCTATCGACTTCCTGCAGCTCATCCACCGTGGAGGTGTTGTGGATTGGGAGTGGGGCTTTCCTCCCAGCCCTCGAACTCCACAATAACTCCCTCAGCGACGTACGGCGTTGCCAGCTCACGCACCTGGTCAGACCTTTGTTGGTAGTCCGAGGTACCCTCTGTCCTTGTCCTTGGTACGGGCTCGTCATCCGCGGTGGCCGGTCCCCACAGTCTACGTTGGGCTCGTGCAACTTCTCCGTTGCGTCACTCGCTGGTGGTGGTTGGCTGGTCTTTGGCAGTGGTAGAGTGAGGCTGGTAATGCTGTCCCTCTCAGCGGGGCTGATGGTCAATGGCCAGTGGTTATTTACCAGCACCCACTCCACGACTGCGGCGAAGTCTTCCTTTGGACTGCCCACTGGAATGCTTGCCTTCGACCGCTCGCTCAGGCCGGCGTAGTAGAACACACTGAGCGAGTGGTCCGGGAAACGGGACAGGTACGCGAGCTGGAGAAAGTCCCGGGTGTGTGATAACCTGGACAACAGGAAGGGCCATGGGAAAACAGGGAAACAAAAAAAAAACAAATGAAAAACGCTGCGCAAAAAAACTGTTTTGGTCCATCGATCTGTTACAATTCGTGGTGTTGATGAAACTCACGAAGGTGAAGGAGAACTTGGAACAGGAATCTTTAATAGCAATAACTCAGGAAACACTCAAAAACACCACATTAAGCTTGGAACATATTCTGCAAGAACAAAGAAATTTGTTAGTTTTCTCGAGGTGACAGTACATTCAGGCAGTACATTCCATATTTCACGAGAAAAGCAGGTGCTGATCGTCTGCGTTTCTCCGGATTAACCACACCTACTTTAAATGTCTGATGGACTCTGTCACTTAGTTACGAGCATCCCATCAATTTAACTGCCCTGTCAATCATCGTCAAATTCGTCACAGTTCAAATCCTCCACATTCAGTTTAATCTCCCGCTGTATCGGAGAGAAATGTAATAGAACGTTGAACTGTGGGTCTTTAATGCACTTTAACGAACTTTGTGGGTCTTTAATGCAGAGACTCTCCTCATTTGTTTGCAGTTGAAACGATGCATTTAAAAGTTAATGGCCAAACGTGTCATTACAAAAGTTCACAATGCTGCTGCACGTGAAATATAATGTGGACAACACTGAATAAATATATTTTCGTCAGGTTAAATATTGATAGTTGGTCACTCAAACCCCTTTATCTAAACTTCTTAACCGTCAGACTCGCACATCCGTCATGTTTGTAGTTTTTAACGCTTTTTACCCGCGTTTGTAGTTCTATTCGAATCCTCGTCCAACTCGCAATGGGTTGTGGGCAATATCAGCCGTTAGAGTGCACATCGATCAATACTTCGAATTCGGACTGGAAATATTAAACCATCCGGGTATCTTTGGAATACTCTTTTCAACATACTACGAATTGGGACATACTAATTCTATTTTCGAATACTATTTACTATGGATAGTATGCGAAGTAGACGCAGGGTGGGTCACTTAACTCAAAACACAAAGAACACATGAGACAGGGCATACATTTACAATTGCCTGTCATTGGAGTAATTATATTTTAACCAAGGGGGTAATCTAGCGCTCGGAAAGCGTTCCACCCCTAGGGGCTGCCATTGCTAACCAAGCCATCACCTGCTGTTAGCATCCCATTGACTCCCATTCATTTTTGAGTCACTTTGACAGTGAATAACTTTACATCTGAGACGTTTAAAGACTCCATTTGTCCATTGTTTATTTCTAAAGAAACACGACAATGCATAAAAGGCTCTGTTACCTTGTATCTTACACTATCGCCCCGTAGAAGCTGTTTTTGTAAAAATAGGCTAACTATTGCGTCATAACCAACAGTAAAAGTTGTCGCACAGTTGAGAAATTACCGTATAGACCTGAGGAGATGCTCGCAGGCAATCTTTTACTGTCTATGAGACAGTCGGGGGGACGTGGAGACATAAAGTCTGATAAAGTCAAGGGGGAAGAATGGGGAGAAGCCCATAGTGAGCCAAAAGCAACGGGAGAAAATATTTAAACAACGTGATTCAGCTTTCCCTTTTCACAACTACTAGAAGACCTACATCTCAGACAGGAGGCTCACGTCACATCTACGTCGACAAGCTCAGTCTGAGCCTGCGCAGTTCGCTCAGCCATCAGGAAGTGAGTGCTCCTATACTGACATCACTTAACGCCGTAGAAGGCAATGGGATCGCTCAGTCCATTTCTTTTACTGTCTATGATTTTAACTATGTTTGGGAACTGTATTAACCTGTCTTCCTGCCTGCACACACCCGTGACGGTGACATATCATACCTAAAAATTCTTCATACACTACAAGTAAAATTGATATAAATTTGTGACCAAAAGTATTCAGACACTTTGACCTGACCATGTTTTGCTTAAGTGTTTTTTCTTTAATTGCAAATTAGGCATTGCTTGGTAATTGGCTGACCTAAATTGGTATTATCTAATTTTGAGTTTTGAATAACTTGACATACACTGTAAAAAAAAAAAAAATGTAGGTCTCCAATTGAAAACTTTCTAGTGACTGATCACATCTAAATTTTTCAGTTGGCTATTGAATTTAAATTTTAAATCAATTTAGAAAATTTAGATGTGATCAGTCACTAGAAAATGTTCAGAGATGTTGGAGACCTACATTTTTTATTTTTTTTACAGTGTAAAGCAAAATTTAGAAGTATGCACGCTGAGAGTTGAGGTTCACTTTGTGGCAAAAAAGGAACTGATTGAAATGCTTTTACATTTGTCCTTGTCTAGTCATTGAATACTTAGGATTAAGCTTTGTACTATGTCTGTTTTTACATTCACTGCATGCTAAAATAAATTTTTATACAAATTTGTTTATATTCTTTATGTCTATTTGTGCCAAAAACTATGTTTGTTTGTCTAAGGACTACAGATTCAAGTTCATATAATAGAAAGAATAATAAAGTGCAGTTTTAGGAAACTCCAAATGTTCTATCATTTTAGATCTACATAAAATGCAAAAACATTCACTAAGAGCAATAACTTAAGGCCTAAAACTGAAAATAAAACAAAGGCTATAGTAGACTTATATACAAAATTATGCTTTTGTAACTATCTTCTATGTTCTTATTGCTCTGTGCTGGAAATGTAAATGTTTTGTTGTAAGACATATGGTTTCCTTCATATCTCATTTCAGATCCCAGACCTTCCACTACAGTATTTGTACAATAATCCATATTTCTGATCAAACTGATTAAAAAGTTGTTATAGATGTTTAGCAATGTTGTACGTGCTGTATTTCACATGGTGGGATAGTTCACCCAAACATGAGTAATGTGTTTGGGTTACTATTGACTTCCATTATACAGACCTAAAATTATATATGCATTCTAGTCTAAGCAGCAAAATCATTTGGGTTTTGGTATGGCATAAGGGTCAGTAAATTATAAAATAATTTAAATTTCTGGGTGAACTATCCCTTTAAAGGGAAGAAAGGGTTGCTACATAAAAACATGGAGTAGCCTACACTTTTCTTGTGGTTGGTTGCTGATGTAAATTGGGCTGGTGGCTTTACCTGCTCAAGTTTTTCACAGCACAACCTTTTCCGTTATAGGTTTCATGTCTTTGAGAAGCTTTGCTACCACTGCGCATATTCCTTTATCTCATGAAGACCTTTGGACAGAGCTGGTCGAACTGGTCCTCTGAAATGTCGATTGATTTATGTGGTTGTGATCAGTTCTACCATTGAGACACTGTGTGGAGCTGTGGAGCTTATGCATTTAGTTCTTAAGTCTTTATCTGAGCTTTCTGTCTCACTCATTCTTCAGCCATTTTCACCAATGTTCACTGTGGTCGTAGCGTTTCCTCCAGGTTAGCTTTTCTGATTTAATATTTGCTAAGGTAGGCCTACATGCTTTAGTTATATAGCCTACTGTTGGTCTAGCTATGCTTGTTCTGTGAACGATCACCTTGTTCAACTTCTCAATCACAGAGTATATCTAAATTATTCAAAGTCTAAACAGTTTTGTAGTATACAGTATATATAGGGCCTACAGTACAATATGATTCAGCTGGTGTGACTGTTGTATTTATCAATTGTTGTCTAATGCCATTATATCACTGTAAAAGCCATAAGTCCTTAGGTTGCTTATAAGTGGGCTTTTCGTCACATACATGTATTAAAAAATAAATTAAAAGATAACTTTTTTTAGTTGTTGAATTTATGCAGCCTTGTTGAGCATAATTATTTTCAAAAACATTAAAACAAATCTTACTGACCCCAAACAATACTCTATTGCCCGGTTTCACAGGCACGGCTTAAGCTAGTCCCAGGCTAAAATGAATGTTTGAGCTGTTTTAACTAAAAGCAACTGGCCATGACAAACTATGTTAATCAAAATGTTAAATAGAGCAAATGTTTGCTATATCCCTCAATCTTTTACATTTCTGTTTTTCTGGAACACAATCTTACAGACTTTACATTTCCCTGTTAGCAGGAAGATACCATATTCTGAGCATTAATACATTGTGTAAATACTGACCAGGATTTTCAAAACATTCTTCTTCCATATCTTCTGACATTGCATAGAGGCACAACACTTGCATAAGGTTCTAAATGAACTTTCACCCACGTTTTACTCAAGACAGCACTATAACATTAAAGAAGCCAGTTCAGACCAGCATTTCTGCAGTCTCCATTTACAAGAGCTGAGAAACACAGCTGGGAAAGAGCGTCTCCTATTGACCAAATCTAGACATAATAGAAGTACCACAAAAAAAAAAAAAAAAAAAAACACCAGAGATTGAAATGACCACACAACAAGCATATTTATAAGTTTGCTTTCCTTTTTTTGGGTTACAAAAATAACTATTTTATTTCAACATATTTCATCATAACATTAAAACATTTAGGTGCATGGGCTTTAATTTCTCCTCTTAAGAAATACATCTATGAAAGTCTATTTTATACACTTGCTGCATGTTTTCTCTGTGCAAAATTAGCATCTGCTATTTTCACCATTTGCTTTTAAATGTCATACCCTTTGTCAAAGATGGGCAGAAAGAAGACACAAATGCAGCAGAAACAAGCGAAACAGCAACAACTCTATGGCCTAAGTCAACAGACAGGGCTCTTTCCTGCTTCGTTATTTTTTTTTCCATTCTCCATTTTTCTTTTTTCAGTACAGTGTCTTCAATAAAGTGCCAAAATTCTCCTACTTCATCCACCCTCCATAAATACATTACATTACAAAAGACATCACATTAATACACACTAAACATGAACAAAGAACATACATAGAGTAAACAGAAAAAATATCACATGAGTGTCGCTCATTCAACAATCCGAATCCAGTTATTCATACCTAGATCCCCTAAAAGTCTGTACTGCGAGAGGTGAGACTGAATTGATCACTCTCCACAATTCAAGTCTAACATAAACCTCGCTGTAAGAATATTTTTAGTAATGCACAATAAATGGCAACAGGCAAATCAAACCCATTATAACCAGTCCTTTCGGTTGAATTCTTCAATTGTGCTGGTTTAAATTCAAATTGTCCTTTAGCACCATTCAGTTATTTTCCTGATCTGACCTCAATCCTAAAGTCATCTGCAGGTGCAGGAATCTGCAATCATATCTTCGTATTCTTTATAAACTATGTTTCCATTCTTCTCCATCATCAGCACGCTGATAGGTTTGTATTTATAAGGAACACAAGAGGGCATCGGAATATCTGCCACACCAAGCTCACTGATGAAAGTCTGCATGATTGCGTGGTTGGGCGAATTGTAGCCATAAGGCAGGATACGAGGGCAGTCTCCCATACAGTAATGGGGGTTGTACTTGTGGGGTGCAATGATCCAGTGGTCCCATCCCAAATCTTTGAAGGACACCTGGTAGGAATGAAGCTTGCACTGGTTTTTGGCCACACTGTTCGACCCTTGCTTGTAGTTGGGGATGTCAGAGACGATGCTCCCGAGCTCCCGAGACCGGCGTGTCCTGGGGCGGGCGAGGGGGGTTAAGTTCTTCCCCCATTCCACAGGCTGCTTGTTCTCTTCCAAGAAGAGCAGCAAAACAGGAGCTTGAACATGGTGTTGAGGTGGGAAGCATTTTCGGCGTGTTATGGACCTGGCATGCTTTGGTTTAGTGCATCGATAATGGGCTAAGAGGGATACCTGGCCATCTTTTGACTCGGACACATGGTTTGTGACATCCGATTCAGTCCACAGGCTTCGAGGACCCATAGTGACATGGTCACCTTCAGGAAGATCTTGAAGAGACGTGACCCTTGCCTCACAAATAAAAGGATGACAGAATGACACAGGAGACCGCAGGTGCATAAAAGACGCCTTCACTAGTTTGTCCAATAAGAGGTTTTTCAGTTCATATTTCACTGTGTAGTTATAATGAAGGTCTGGTCCAGTAGGTTTTACAGGTAGGAGAGAGAAAATGAAAACAAACATTTAGACAATAGGCCTAAAATTCAAAAATTCACATCTAGTTTTAATACAATATAAAAATAATATAAAGAGGTTGGGGATTCACAACGATGCCATATAAGAACCATTTTTGGGCTCCCCCAAAAAACAAGTCAAATTCCAATTTCCAAAATGAGGATCACAATGATGCAATAAAAATAATTTTGGTTAATCTAAGAACCTTTCATTTGTAATTAAAAAAAATATATTATTATGAAGAAAACCTAAAGAACCCTTTTTCCACTGTAAAGAACCTTTTGTGGAATGGAAAGTTTCTATGGATGATATTCATAGAGGACAATAGATAACTTTTTATTTTTAAGAGTGTAGAGTGATAATAATCTTTAAAAAAAATACTATAAAGAAAAATGCAATGGAAAGGTTCCATTAATGATAAATGTTCTTCATGGAACAATAGATAACAATTTTATTTTTAAAGGGATAGCCTAGTTCACCCAACAGTTCTGTCATTGGAATTTAAGACTGTGTGCAACCAAACAGTTAACGGACCCCACTGATTTCCATTTTCCCTATGGAAGTAAATGTGATTCATCAACTGTTTAGTTCCCAGTGTTCTTCGAAATATCTTTTTTTTTTTTTTTGTATTCACCAGGAAAATAAAATAAATAAATCATACAAGTTTGGAACAACTTGAGGGTAAGTAGCTAATAATGATAATTAGCATTTTTGGGTGAACTTTTCCTTTAAGGTGTGTAAACAAAGAAAAAAAAAAAAAAAATCACCTTTTCTTTAGCAGTCATATAAAAGTCATAATGTGCTGTAGATGTACTGGATGTTAATGATTAAAATGAAGAGCGCTTTAGGCCTACCACTTGAGGTTGGGAGAAAGTGCTTTTCAGTGGTGGATGCTTTGACCAGCCTTATAGTGTTGGACCCAAAAAACTTGTGCCGCTTTGGTCGTCCATCTGCATCCGTCGCTATCCTGTATAGACTTAACATGAGTCGCATACCTTCACCTTCAGTTTGGCTTTCTAGGAGAGGTTTAAAATGAGAGTTGCTCTGTTTTGGATGTCGATTTCGGCGAACTTCTCTACTGGCGACGCCAAAATGTGACGGAGAGGCCATGTTTCCGACCACGCGCGTAGATATGTGCAACACAAACAAACACGACAGTACGCAGAGTCTCAGACAGTTGTGACTGCTGGTAGCCTTCATGTTCAGCCCCTCGTACGGACGAGTGCCACCTGGAAGGCTACCATCGTCTAAGACAATCAGCGGGCGGAATTCAACCTAAACATCACCTGACGATGACAACCTTTTTGCTGCCGCTAATCGTGTGACGTCATGCTCAATTACCTTTCAAACGTCAAGTTTCTTGTCATTTTACATTCATGAATGTAAATTTTCACAAAAACACTCCCTACTTCTTTATTTTCAGGAAAGATTTTGATATGTATGTAAATTCGTTAAGAAACTCTAATAATTCTATTGCATGGTGTACACTATGGTGGTATGGTGTATGGTGTAAGCATAGCCTTGCTTTTGGAGTTTTGTCTGTAACCCTCATTGTTCTTTTGTCCTTTGTAATTGTAATTGTTGTTCTTCTTTTGCATAATAATAAAAATAAAATAAAATAAAATAAAGTTTCTTGTCATTATTCATGCGAACCCACCGTTTCCAAAATGTTGAAGATGCATTATCACATGCTAAATTTATATCTAAATATAATTCCAAAGTAAATGCACATTGTTCTAAAAGCAGCATATTATTCCATCTAGCTAACTTTCTAATGGTTTCAGCCATGTAATTACATAATTTAGTTTCTAAAAAAATAAATAAGCTAGCCTATATGTGTAAGTCTATGTGGGCTATTTTAATGAACCCATCGGGCAATAGCCTATGTCGATACGACAACATACTACGTAAGATTAGGCTACTTGCACTTGATCATGGCCGAATTATTATCTGACTATCATTTAATGAGCTTAAATTTTTATAGTTCTATTTATCTCTTGGCTTTATGGTCTGCTCAAGACCTATTGGCTGTATTAAACTGAATTGTATTTATTAAAACAATTACAAATGTTTTAATAAATTATATTTATTAGTTGTCATATACAAATGCAATTATACACGTGTTAAACATACAAATTATATAATTATTATGTATTATTATGTGTGTGTACAACACAAGTAGTCTACCCTGATAACCGATGGTTTTTAAGAGCGGCTGGTAAATGACCTTAGTCATAAAGGCTTCCTCCATGCTAGAGTCAAAGTCGCATGCCACCTACAGAATGAACACCTGTTATCCACACCGCGCGAGCGTGCGCGCACACACACACACACACACACACAAAGTTATGTCATTTGAAAATGTAATAATTAAAATAATAATACATTTTATTTGTAATGCACTTTATATTAAACAAAATCTCAAAGTTCTACATAATTAAAACAATCAACAACAATAAATAAATAAGTAAAACAAATAAATTAATAAGACTGAAAAAATAAGAAGTAACAAATCAATCAAAAGCTCTGCTAAAAAGGTGGGTTTTAAGACCACGCTTAAAAGCATCTACAGTCTGTGGGGTCCGCAGGTGGTCAGGGAGAGCATTCACAAACTGGGGGCTGCAGAGCAGTAGGCCCAATCTCCCATAGTACAAAGTTTGGTCTTGAGATTTTTCAGAAGATTTGTTGAAACAGAGTGGAGGTTACATGTGTATGTTTGTGTGGTGAGGAGTTCCTTGAGGTAGGTGGGTGTGTCACCATGGATGCACTGGTGGGTAAAGTAAAGAGAGAGATTTATACTCAATCCTGAACGACACAGGAAGCCAGTGGAGTGATTTAAGAATGGGGGTAATATGGTCGTATTTGCATACCCTCATGAGGATCCTAGCAGCACTGTTCTGAATACACTGCAGTCTCTGGAGATTTTTCCTAGGGATGCCGATAAGGAGCGCATTGCAGTAGTCCAGCCTGGAGGAGACAAAAGCATGAACAAGCTTCTCATGTTTCTAAAGTGGAAGAAGGAGGTCTTACACAGATGTTTGATGTGAGCTTCAAAAGTAAGCTGTGATTCCATTCTGACTCCCAGATTGGTGACTGAAGTGGAAAGTGGAATAACCTGATCAGAGAAAGCAATGCTGGTGATAACGGATTTCCATACCTGAAGTAGAGTGCTGACTAGGATAGCTTCAGTCTTGGAGCTGTTTAGCTGCAGAAAGGTTTTCTTCATCCACGCCCTTATCTCATCCAGGCAAGTGATCAAAGTGGATGGTGTGAGGTCAGCAGAGATGGATGAGTCCTAAGGTAAAGTTGAGTGTCAAGGGGGCCAAGGGGGAGCATGTAGGGTGAGGGATGAACAGGGTGGGGCCGAGCACTGAGCCTTGAGGGATACTGCAGGTGACATTGTGTGACAGGGATGTAGCTTCTCCCAATGCAGCATATTCAGTTCACCCAGTGAGATAAGAAGAAAACCATTTGTGGACTGAGTCAGAGAGACCGATGGTGGAATGTAAACGGTGAAGGGATGGGGAACCAGCATCAGCTGTCAATAGATCGTTTGTGACCCTGACCAAAGCTGTTTCTGTGCTGTATTCTGAGTGAAAACAAGACTAAAATTTCTCATATAGATTGTTTTGCTCCAAATGGACCTGAAGCTGTGCAGCAACAACTTTTTCCAGCACCTTAGAGAGGTATGGGAGGTTGGACATGGGCCTGTAGTTGTCAATAACATCTGGGTCTAAAGTGGGTTTTTTAAGAAGTGGTCTGATGATAGCAGTTTTTAGAGATTAAGGAACAAGGAACAAGCCTGGAGGGTATTATTAATGATCTTGGTTATAAAGGGACTTAAGACACAGAGGTTAGATTTTACCAAGGCTGTGGGAAAAGGATCCATGGCACAGGTGGATGGTTTAGTTATTCTGATGATGTCCTGTACCTTGCACTGTGTGATGATAGAGAAGCAGCAGAGCTGTTGGAAGGTCCCTGGCTGTGGATCAACAGCCCCCCTTTCACGCCCACCCTTTCACAATCGCCGGCATTCGGATCACCTGGGCATCATGTCCAGAGCCTGAGACATATAAGCACACCACTCACTAGCACTCTTCGTCTGGTCTTCGTCTGGACTTCTTCATCGTCTATATTGATGATATCCTCATCTACTCGCGTAACCTGAGGGAGCACGAAGAGCATGTACTGCAAGTCCTCCAGAAGCTCCGGGCCCATCACCTGTATCTCAAGTTGGAGAAGTGTGAGTTCCATACCGCCTCAGTCCAGTTTCTTGGGTACATCATTGACAACCACAGATGGACCAGAATAAGGTGGACACCATTCTACACTGGTCATTACCCAGCACCATCAAAGAGCTGCAACGTTTCCTGGGATTCGCCAACTTTTACCGACGCTTCATCCATAACTACAGTCTGCTCAGTTCCCCGCTTACCTCTATGTTGAGAAACCGGCCCAAGTCTCTGTCCTGGAATCCATCCGCCAAGAAAGCCTTCCAGGAATTGAAGCTCGCCTTCCAAATTGCTCCGATCCTGGTTCACCCCCATCCTCATCGTCAGTTCATCGTGGAGGTGGATACCTCCTCTACCGGGGTTGGAGCGGTGTTGTCTCAGTGGCAGGGGGAACCCTCACGGCTCCATCCATGTGCCTTCTTCTCAAAGAAGCTAACCCCAGTGGAGCAAAATTATGACATTGGGAATCGGGAACTCCTAGCCATTAAACTTGCCTTGGAGTAGTGGAGGCATTAGGGACTTTAAGCAACAGCCACTGAAGGAACTGCAACAGCGTTCTGGCGTTCTATTGCGTATGCGCGACTTTAACTGCTACTTCGTGACGTTCTACTGTAACCATCTACTATGGGAGAACAGCTGATTTGCCGTAGTCATTAATACGTGACAGATTAGATAAGTAAATATAGTTATGTGGCATTTTAATTGTATCTGTTTATAATTTAATGCCAAAAGCAACCATTTCCTTGCTTTTTAAATTACATGTTTCTTTATATTTGGTCAAATTATGTTAAATGAACCATTAAATGAACCATTACGCCGTCTCTTTATTGTTGCTTAGTGATTTTTGCGTTCTTTGGCTACGGCAGTCAAACGTTTACTTCCGGTCGCTGTTGCCGTTCCATCAGTGGCTGTTGCTTAAAGTCCGTACTGGCTGGAGGGAGCGAAACACCCCTTTGAGGTCATCGCTGATTATCGCAACCTCGAATATCTGAGAGAGGCCAAACGACTCAACCATCGCCAAGCCCGTTGGGCATTATTCTTCACCCTCTTTAACTTCAAGGTAACGTATCTTCCTGGAGACTTACACAACAGGGCGGATGCCTTGTCTCGGTTGTATCAAGCAGATCCTGACCCTGAGAACCCTGAAACCATCCTTCCTCCAGCCATGCTCGTCAGTCCCATCCAATGGCCGATCCATCAACAAATCCAACAAGAGAACACCCAAAACCCTGCTCCACCGGGAGGTCCAGAGGTGCGCCAGTATGTACCGCCAAACCATTGCCTTTTTCTCTTGGACTTAGCACACTCTTTACGGGGCTCTGGACACCCAGGCAGGAGAAGGACCCTCTCGCTCCTCCGTCAGTGCTACTGGTGGCCCTCCATGCCTCGGGACATCTCCCGGTACGTCAAGGGATGCTCAGTCTGCGCCATTGCTGATACTCCTAGGAGACTGCCTGAGGGTAAGCTGGTGCCTCTGCCCATTCCGGAATGCCCCTGGACTCACATTGGGGTGGATTTCATGACGGATCTTCCTCCTTCTCAAGGGTTTACCTGTGTCTTAGTGGTCGTAGACCGCTTTTCGAAGTCTTGTAAACGTATTCCCCTCAAGGGATTTCCGACCACGCTAGAAGCCACGGAGGCACTCTTCCAACACGTCTTCCGTCATTTTGGGCTCCTGGAAGACATAGTTTCCAACTGAGGACCCCAATTCATATCCCGCGTCTGGTCAGCCTTCTTTCATCCCCTAGGAGTATCCGTCAGCCTATCCTCCGGGTACCATCCTCAGACCAATGGCCAGACTATATGCAAGATTCAGGAAATTGGGAGATTCCTGAGGGTGTACTGCCACTGGAACCAGGAGGGTTGGAGCCAATACCTACCCTGGGCCGAATATGCTCAGAACTCTGGCAGTCCACCACAGGGCTCACCCCATTCCAGTGTGTTCTAGGATATCAACCGCTTCTCTTTCCTTGGTCGGGTGAGCCCTCGGAGATCCCAGCGGTGGATCATTGGTTCCGACAAAGCAAGAGGGTCTGGGACTCCGCTCACATGCAACTTCAGCAGGCAGTCCGGAAGCACAAGGCACATGCTGATGTCAGCAGATGACCCACACCGATATACCAACCTGGCCAGAAGGTCTGGTTATCCACCTGGGACATCTGTCTCCGGCTCCCCATTACTTAGGACCATTCACCATAGAGAGGCAGCTGAATGAAGTGACCTACCGGCTCAACCTTCCTGCACAGTATTGTTTTGCACCATCATTCCACGTTTCCCTTCTCAGACCCTTCACTGAACCCTTGTCTCCTCCTTCCACAGATCCTGGGGATGATGTCGTACCTCCTCCTCCTGTCATCGATGTAGACCCCAAAGTCTACCGGGTGAGAGCTATCCTTGACTCGCGGCTGGGGTCACAGCTGGAATACAGAGGAATGGACTGGGAGGAATACAGTCCCGAGGAGCGGTGCTGGATCAACAAGAACAACATCCTTGACCCCAACCTTCTGACACAGTTCCACCAGGACCACCCTGAACGACCCGCTCCTCTAGGCCGTGGAAGACCCCGTCGCCGTCAACCATCACAGTCATCAGGAGCCGCCCATGGAGGAGGGGGTACTGTCACAACCGCACTTCTTGCACCATCGGACACAGACACATATACCACGCCCACCCGCTCACAATCACTGCCATTCTGATCACCTGGGCATCATCACCAGAGCCTGAGACATATAAGCACACCACTCACGAGCACTCTTCTCATCTGGTCTTGCACCGATCACCATCCTGTGACTACCATCTACATACCTGTTGTGTGTCCATTACCTCTGTTAATAAACTGTTTCACGTTACACTTACCTCTGTGTCTGACACACCCTAATGTTGTTTCACACCCGTAAGACCTCCGCTCATCTTCGGAACACAGTTTAAGATATTTAATATTTAGTCCGACGTATGCACACTTTACTGTCCATGTCCAGAAAAGGAATAAAAACATCATCAAAGAAGTCCATATGTGACATCAGTTAGTTAGTTAGAATCTCTTGAAGCATCAAAAATACATTTTGGTCCAAAAATAACAAAAATTACGACTTTATTCAGCATTGTCTTCTCTTCCGCGTTTGTTTTCAAACCTCAAATAAAGAATCAAACGGTAATGAATCAGCGGGTTGATTCATGATTTGGATCGTGTGTCAAACTGCTGAAATCACGTGCAATGTGGCTTGGCGATCCGAATCATGAATCAATCTGCTGATTCATTTTCAATTTTCAATTCAATTTAATTTTTGGGTGAACTAACCCTTTAAGGCCTGAAGAATAAACCAAACTTATTTTGACATGTATGTTAAAGATTTCAAATTCAGATTTCAGCACTTTTCAAATCTGCAATTACAAAGTTCAAACAATTGTTGTATTTAAATAATTGTTATTGCTCGCCTTTTGTGTGATAATGTTCGAGTTTAGAAATTATTTATTTGATATTTATCACATGAATGCAAGCATTAAAGAAATTATAATATAATGTTTAGCTGGGATTTGATTAGCTGAATGCTGTTACAAACCTGCAGAAGAAATAATCCAACCTTGTCACCTATAGGCTATTAAACTATTGTACATTACCTTGTGCTTTTTGAATGGTTGCTTCCATTGATCCATCGCTGACTCCCACACATACTCGGTTTTCTTCTGAGATCTTCTGCCAGGAGCATCATGTCAATCTGCTGCTGTCTAATCAGGTGGTTTGCCTTTGTCTGGCATCTCAGCTGAGACCTGTCCACTATGGGTGACCCTACCAGAACTTGTGAAGTACCAGTGGCGTAGTTCTCAGCATCACTGATGCACACAAGCCCTCACAGCACGTCAAGCTGCAAACCTTGTGAGGGACCCTAACCTACCCTAACTTAAGTTAAAAGCAACCGCCAAACCGCATATCAACCAGCTACTCAAAACTTTCTAACAACCACATAGCAATGCATGAAAAACCACAAATAAGAGTCCAGCAACAGCATACAACAGGTTAACAACCGCATATGAAACCTTAGCAAACACGCCAACGCACAAGAAACCACCAAAATCATTCTGACAACCAAGAAGTGCTAAAAAAAACACTAAGACCAACCTAGGAAATGCATATCAATGCACTGACAACCACAGAAATCATCCTACCTCACAACAATGTGGAAAACACTGCAAGTACACATGTACTTACTCAATAACAATATTTACATACAAAGGTCCTGCTGTGTTGTACATGGGCTTCATGTGACACTGTGATGACTCAATGTCTTGGCTTCTTTCTTTGAGGTTCCTCGGGCAGGGGCTCTTCACTGATGTCCACATGGATTTGTGGAGCGAAGCTTCTTCTGCTGGGTGTGGAGAAGCTTTCAGTGAACAGGACGCGTCCATCGGGCTGCTCTGTCTCCACTAGTGAAGGGCATTTGAGGGTCTCCCACAGCTCCTGCTTGATCGTCAAGCCCAGCCCAAGGCTGTAGGGACGGTGCCGACCAGAGCGTGTCTTCATCATGGGCTCCACCACAGAACGGTAAATGTCCTGGTAGCCCTGCACGCTGCAGCCTTGGATGGAGGCAGGCTCTTCCTGCTGACACACGTCCACTGAAGAGGCTGAGGCCGCTGGACGAACATCAGGAAGAATGGCTGCGTTCTTCAGGTAGCGCTCTTCCAAACCGGTGGGTCTTTGAGCTTCCGCAGATATGCAGCTGTAAGTGTGATCCAACCTGATGGCAGCTGTCAGATGCAAAAGCTCACTGGGATCTGGAATAGAAGAGACACCCTCCACCAAGAATCCCCTCAGGTGTGTGGGAAGGCCCCTGGTTCTTCTTGGGCGACGCTGCTCCATGATGAGGAAATCAAGAATTACTTTCCAAATGGGCCAAATTTTACGAAACTTGGCAAATTGTAGAGTTGTGAAGATCAGCTTCAAGGCTTCTGGGTCAGTTGTGTTGATTTCAAATATCAACTCAGATATTAAATATCAACAAAAGCTGCTGGACTGACATGGAATGTTGAAGCTCATTTAAATGTAAACAACATCACCGCTGATATCAGCAGCTGTAAATCAGTTAGAGCTCTATGTTACATGACTTGTGCTTCTTTATTACCATAATCATCTTCATGTCAAGTTATATTCCTTGATCTCTGTCTATTAAGGCCAATATTAATTGTTAGGAATTTGCTTCATGAATGAATCTGTATTGAATTACTCTTTTAAATAATTATTTTCCTTACTCATATATTTTGGTCTCTGAAGTCTCTTCCATTTGAAGTGCTCAACTACTTTGGTGGCTTTTCCTGCTTCCGCAGACTGACTATACACACCGTATGCTTTGGAGTGTGGCTTGTGTGAAGAACCATTACTGTGGTTGTGAACCTACCAAATTTTGGTATGGAGTCTGAATTAAGTCTCAATTAAGTAGCTCGTCTCAGTGAATTTTCTATGGCTGCCTTACATGATTCACAGGCATTCAATTTCATATATTCATCCAATTTATTTTCATATATTTTGATGTCACACAACTGAATTATAATACTGCACTAACTTTTGACAAACTTTTAGCAATAGCACACAATAGCATCTAAGCACTGAATGCTCCTTCAAAGCAGTTATAATGCTTCACTGAGTCTTTTCCACAATGAGAACCCACTGTAGCATTTAATTTAATTTAATTTAATTTAAATAGTTCTAATAATTACAGCATAATTGAACATTAAACATTACATTCAAGTCTCCACTTTTTTCTCATCTTGATTTAAATACATAAAATAACACATTATAGGCTACAAAATAACAAAATTTACTCTCTCTTGATTTAGCTGTTTGCAAAGTATGCTGGGAACTAGCCCCACCCAGTTAAGGCAATACGAATCACTCATGTACTCTCAATACAAACGAATTAAGTAAACTTAAATTTTACATAGGCCTATTTAAGTGGATTTAACAAAATCAAATTAAGTTAGCCCAAAATGTATAGCTATTGTGTTGCTTTAGCTCATTTTAATTAAGCTATTTGAACAAGCAACATTTTTTTCAGTGGGAAGTTTCACTGAAAATTTTAATAAGTGGCAATTTTAATTTTTTAATAAGTGGCAATTAATAAGTGTCAATTAATAAGTGGCAATTAATAAGTGGCAATTATTCCACTCAAAAAAAAAAAAAAGAAATGTAGAAAAACTACATTTAACCGAGGGATTTCAATCTAATCTAATATATGTGTAGCCCCAACTCATAAAAGACTAATGCACTGAAATGTAATCGGGTTGGTCAAATTTAATTTAATCAAATATAGCCTACCATTTAAATGAAATGGATATTTACTAAGTGTTTTTTTAATGTTTGTCCAACACAAACTAATTTGAAAATAAATTATTAGAAATCCTTCCGTTTTGTTCCCCCCATAGGCTAGAGATAAAAGTCAAAAATAGTTTGAAATGTTTTCACTTAAAAGTCATCAAATATAGAAAATTCATCTCAATATTAGAAAAAAAAATGATCCAACATAGCTGTCAAAAATAAAAAATAAATAAATAACAAGTTTGTTGAGATATATTCAGACCTTTGAAAATATATCTAACCAAATAAACTACATTTTGCTTACATTTATAGCAGTGGCAAATACAAATAGGCCTACAGTTAATTTATATAATTGGATACAAGTGATTCATCTTAAGGAGGCAATAAATAGGCTACAAGAAGAGCTAAAAATACAAAGATTCAAACATTGTTCATAAGAGTAAAAGCTAGAAAGGATTTAATAGTAAAAGCATAGAGTTTTTAGCTGTCTTTTATTATTGTGGTGGATGGTGTAACTATGCTGAATTGTCTGAGTGGCTGGGAATAATGCTGCATTCACGCGTGCTCTCGGAATTATCGTATTTACGAGTTTCCTTGGTAAAAATTGCACATTTCAAAATTTGAAAGCGATGAGCTTGTAATCACGACATCAGAAGTGGGAATTATCAAATTTCCGATAGCACGTGAAGGCGGCACAAGTTCTGTCTTTGCTTGAGTTGCAGGTGATGTTGTTCCATCCCAGCCGGCACAATTTGATTAAAATTAGGTCAGTTGTTGTTTCAACGGTGAAACAACGTTGATAGGCCTACAACGTTGAATGCTAAACGGTTGCAAAAATTAATAAAGTGCCACATAAACATTAAACTCCTTGTCATCTGCAACACACATTTAGAACATTATATTTGATGTTACCCAAATGCGTTTAAATACTTGTAATATTGAGATGAACTTTACTGTGCTTGTGGATGTTGATCAGTTTTTAAAAAAAATAATAACGATGGTTTATCATGAAATTTCTTTAGAAATATTCTGTAATAATCTAATCAATGTATTCATCATCCACCTCTAGATGGAGCTGTCACTCGATTCTTTTCTTTATGAACGCGCACTCTTGCACGCTAACAACCACGCGCACGTACGTCCCCCTTACCACTGCTACTATCTTAACCGAAACAGCAGCAGCAGCAATGGCAATGGCTCTTCTTAAAACGACCAAGCTCATATTCTCTGTTGGGAGTTCGACGCCGTCGTTGGCTGCCCTACCCATTCGAGCCAGGTAAGGAACTTTCTTTTTCTGTAACATCTGAAGGGAATTCATTATGCTGAATTTGCCTACTTTAATTTGAAGTTTTATGTCGGGATGGAAAAATTACAGTTTTTTTTGTCCAATGAAATAATATAAATTGAGTATTCATTCAACTCACTCCATCAGATTTGTGCTCACGATCACGCGCGCACATAACGTTAGTCACATCCGTTCACATTGAGTTCATGCAGTGAAATGATACACTGCAGCTTACGATATTAGACCATGTGGGTGTTGCCAGATATCTGTATTGTAGGCTTATTGTATTATCATCATATTCAAGCCCAAGCCATCAAATTCATTTTTAGCTACTAATAGATAAGATTCAGCGCATATCTAACGTTAACGTTACTAAAAGACTCCTTCAGCATCCTTCTGACCTTCATTTCGAAAAGCAAAAATTTGAACATTGTTTTGTAGATTCATTTTTGGTAAGCGCTTTCCGTCACTCATTACTGAGCTTATGGATACTGGTAAATACTTTTTGTATCTTGTGTTAAGGATAAATGACTACAATTCTTATAAGCGAAATGGCGTGCATAACTCTTTTTGATCTCACCAGGAGACCGTACGTACAGGTTTCCTGTGCGCTTATTGGGTAGAACAAGCAGGTTTAGCTTCCTGATTGGCCCAGTTGTTTCCGGGTTCTTCCGTCAAGAAATCATGGTAGTCTGTGTCCTTTTGCACTTGGAGGGCAAAGCAAAACTGATGATGAACGAAGATCATTAACCCTTTTTTAGTACAATATAATGTTTTTCCTTAAAGGGACACAGCCACTTATGCCACACAAACAGGCTTATGTTCACGTATTTGATAGTTAACACAAAAGAGCTGTAGAGTCATGAGGCCTACTATCAGTTTTTACACTGGTATTACATTTGTTATTGCCCAATATAAATTGAACTTTCGTGCAATTTTGTGTTATCTTTAAAAGCTCCCTAGTAATGTCAGATCCCAATTAATAGTGTTGTATAAAAACACACACAGACTTAATAACAACTTCGACACACTAGCTATTCAGTAGGAGTTTTTGCAACTTGACTCCAGGGCTGGCCTTTGACTCCTCCGGACTGTGCATGTCCTCAATTGCACACTTTACTGCACATACAAAGATAGCAGAGCTTACTGATGCTATAATACATGGCATTAATAATTTTTATTGTTACTTAGCAGCAAGTTAGTGAATTTACTGGAATATAATTATGCAGAAACTTCTGCTTTGTAATGTAACCATTATTGCAAGGCAATAATGGGGTGGGGCTGGGGTCAGGGCCTTATCCACTTCAGTGCCCTAACTCCCCTGTGTAGGGCATGTGACTGTATTAAATGTCATATCACGATAATCTCTGAAGCTTTTATCACGGTATTTAGTTAAGTGACCAAACTTAAGTGTTGTCCTCCTAATAAGTTTAATAACTTTTTGTTCTTATAACAAAATGCAATAAAACAATGCACCAAAAAATGTGTAATGGCCACAATAACATTACCGTGCATGTTCATTATTGTCTATCCTTTTTTGTCACTTAGACTTGATGTCTAATTGATGTCTTTTTTCAGTTAAACAAATATATATATTATTTGTTGGAGAATTTACTTCATTATGGCTGGTTAGGTCAGGTTTGCATATTGTTTCAGATTTGGAGTAGATTCGCTGGGTAAGTGGTATATTATCGACATGCATTTTGATAGCCACACCTAAGGCTGAATAGTTATTCAATAGCATTATTTTTGGTTGGAAATTGAACATGATCTATTTTCTCATATATTTTTTTATGTTATGTTATGCTATGTTTTTATTTTAGCTCATGGTGGACTGAGGTGCAGATGGGACCACCTGATCCCATCCTGGGGGTGACGGAGGCCTTCAAACGTGACTCAAACTCTAAGAAAATGAATCTGGGTGTGGGGGCATACAGGGACGACAATGGCAAGCCATTTGTTCTCAACTGTGTCCGCAAGGTATGCACCTTTTCTGTGCCATCACATGCCTGAGAGTGTAGGGGAGAGATTAAATCAGGGGCCTATACCATGAAGCCGGTTTAGCTGGCTAGCCAGATTTGTTTAAGCTTAGTTTTGTGCCAATCCTGGGTCTTGGGTACCATTAAAGTGGTTTTGCTTTTAGCTGTGTTCATCGCCATAGTAACTTATGCTTCATGGCTAACCTGCTCTAGGGTGGGTTATGTTCTGGATAAGAGATCTCAAACTGAAATTGGAAATCAGCTGTTAGCAAAGAGACACACTTCTGATGCAATAAAAATACTTTGTTAAGCTACCATTATAGTACAGCCCCCTGGTGTTATCTTTGATACAGAGTAAAATTGTTTATAAAAGTTTTGTCAGTAATTGACCAAGAGTTTTCAAGGGTGCAGATGTTTTTGCATTAGTGTCAGTCTGCGCCACTGGTATTGGCAAAATGTAGGGGGTGGTGTGTGCGTTAACATGTGCATTTGGTTTTCTGTATTTCTGCAAAGTCACCCTGAACTCATTGATTTCAGGGGCTGTCTCTGTTTAAGCTGTATCTACCAATTACATTCATGAGCCTCAGCTATGTAACTGCAAAGTCATTCTGACATTTTGTGAACATTCTTGTTTTTAAATGAATTTAGTGAGTACTAATTATTAGTACTACTTATTTTAGTTATTTTAATTAAGCATTTTTTGTTTAGGCAGAGGGTCTGATTGCCTCTAAGATGCTGGATAAAGAATATCTGCCCATTGGGGGTCTGGGTGATTTTAATAAGGCTTGTGCTGAGCTTGCACTGGGGCCGGACAGTGAGGTTCTCAAAAGCAAGAGGGTGAGTATGCCTCTCTAGTTCCTATTTTGTCTTTCATTCTTGTTTTTTCTTTTACATCTTGGATCATTTTATTTACCATGTTATTTTGCAAAACACAATCTGTTTTTCTTCCCTTTTAGAGCATCACTGTCCAGACAATCTCAGGCACTGGTTCTTTGAGAGTTGGAGCCAACTTCCTGGTGTGTAATTGATTCGTTCTCTTAATCCCTTCAGCCAAATGTTCTGCGCGTGTTTATTACCTTGATGTTAAGGACATTTTTCTAGCATCAAAGCCAGATGGCTATCAGTAGAATTATGTATCTTAGAAAGAGCTCTTATATGTCGTATGACAGTTTGTTTATAGTGTATTGCACTTCTTTCTTTACTTTTTTCTGTTAGTCACGGTTCCACTCAGCAGCAAAAGATGTATACTTGCCGAAACCATCCTGGGGAAATCACACCCCTATTTTCCGTGACGCTGGTATGCAGCTGAAAGCATACCGTTACTACGATCCTGCTACCTGCGGCTTTGACTTCAGTGGAGCGCTTGATGACATCTCGGTGAGCCAACACTGCACCATACACTTCCCCATACAGTCTGACAAGGCTATCATTACTACAGGAAACCCTTCAAACGTTTTGGGTCAGTAAGAATTTTTTGTATTCAGCGAGGACTATTTAATTTGAGTTTTGGCAACTTGCGATCCATCATACAGCACTCCATATACAGCATCTGCTAAAGTATTTAAATCGCTAAAAAAATCAGGACACTCTAAAATCTTAGTGTGAACTTAAAGTGCCTTAATGTACTAAAATAGTGATATTACATGTTCAAATTAAGTATATACCCTATTGATAAGCCCATGAACACAACTTCAATTTCTACGGAAAAACGCTTGATGAGAAACTGTTTTGCTTTTATATTCTGGGTTCATCTTCTTGCCTGTATGTAGTATGTTGTCTTTTAATATCACTGCCTTACTAGTGATATTAATACTTAGTACAAACTTGGTAAAAATAACTGGCAGGCAATGGAGGATGGCTTTTTTTGCGCTCCAAGTAGGCATTCTTATAAAGGTGTAACGTCACATGAAAACTATGAATTAAGCAACACGACTGTTTTAAAATGTGATAAGAAATGTTACTTGAGCACCAAATCATCATATTAGAATAATTTCTAAAGTATCATGTGACACTGAAGGCTTTGCCATCACAGGAATAAATTGCATATTCAAATATGCACAAAAACGGAAAGGGAAAAAAAGCATTTTTTTTTTACTGTATATTTGATAAAATAAATGCATCATGTTTTTCTTTTAAAAAAACTCTGACTCAACCTTTGAATGGTTGTATATATTTAGGGAGAATCTGTCAGCCTCTGTTTTTCACATAATTTTGGTTAAAGCCCCACTGATAGGATTAGGCTACTAAACTGAATCTATGCACTGAATTTTAGTTTTTTTTTTTTTTCTTCTCTACCTACAGCAAATTCCAGAGCACAGCGTAATCATGCTCCATGCTTGTGCTCATAACCCCACTGGTGTCGACCCCCGACCAGAGCAGTGGAAGGAGCTCTCGGCCGTTATTAAGGTTACACGCATTTTTTGTTTTTGTTTTTAACCTTCTTACCTTCCTTTTTTCTTTACAGAGGTATTCCTTCAAAGACACAGCAAAACATAATGTTTTTTTTTAATCCGGTTTGAATAAGACATTATAGACTGTTGTCTTTAAGGGTTAGTTCCCCCAAAGATGAAAACGTTATGTTTATCTGCTTACCCCCAGTGCAAGATTTTTAACTCCAACTGTTACTGTGTGCCAGTCATAGGTGGACAAAGTACACAACTCTATTACTTGAGGAAAAGTACTACTGGTCAAATATTACTCTGTTACAAGTGAAAGTTGTAAAAACAGATTTTTACTCAAGTAAAAGTACAGAAGTATTTGTTTTCAAAAGTACTTAAGTATAAAAGTAAATGTCCTTTTTTTATGCCAATGCATTATTTTATTATTGTTGTATAAATGCACACTGTCATCATGGTTTAAGCCATTCAGTGATGCTCCATCCGACATACTAGCATCTCTTTAAAAAGCTGCTGTCACTTTAAGGCCGAATGCACGGATCCAATACACTGATACACTTCTGATATTCTCCCAACTTTACCATTCTCTTTCTCCAAGACGTTTATATTTGTAATATTTTATAAGACATGAACCAAGTGTATGCCAACTAAACTAATCTTGATTTTAGTTTTTTTGTTTTTTGCAAACTTAAACATACTTTAAAAGTATGGCTATGGGTGCACACACTTGTGCCTAAGAACCGTCTTCTTCCATTTTGCTATGAACTGATCAGTGTTCATAGCAAAAATGTATATTTTACATATACATTTTTGTATTTTTGAAAAAGTTGGGAAAATGTTTATGACCCTATAAGAGTGATTCCTGATAGACTGTCTGCAACAACAACACCAAAAAACCTTTTAAAGAAGGAAAAAAATCATCCTCCGACTTTCAGAGCTGCTACAGAAACGACTTTCGACCTAGATAGAAATGTAGTGGAGTAAAAAGTATGATATTTGTCTTTCAAATGTAGTGAAGTAAAAGTCATAAGTTTCCAGAAATTTTTTTACTCAAGTAAGGTACAGATACTCAAAAAGTGTACTTAAGTACAGTACTCAAGTACTCAGTTACTGTCCACCTCTGGTGCCTGTCATAATGCATGTGAATGGGTTAGAACTCTATGAGAGTTAAAAAAAAAAAAAAAAAAAAACATGCTTAGACAACATGCACAAAGAGCCCTGTGGCTCATAACGGCACATTGATATCTTAAGACATAAAATGATCAGTTTGTATTGACCTTACCAGAAGTGACGTGCATCTATCCAGTATGTGTATTTTTGACCTTACCGGAAGTGAAGCCAGTTCCAGGCTTTGTATTTGAGGTAAATAAAAATATATATATATATATATAAATACGTCTAGATTTCTCACACAAACTGATCATTTTGTGTCTTAAGATATCAATGGGTAGTGATGAGCCACAGGGCTCTTTGTGCATGTTGTCTAAGCATGTTTTTTTTGCTCTCATAGAACGTTACCCATTCACATGATTATATGACTGGCAAAAAGCAACGGTTGGAGTTAAAAATCTTCATTTGTGTTCTACTGAAGAAATAAAGACACCTACATGTATGC
The DNA here is from genome assembly GCF_024679245.1 of Pseudorasbora parva. Taxonomy (NCBI): domain Eukaryota; kingdom Metazoa; phylum Chordata; class Actinopteri; order Cypriniformes; family Gobionidae; genus Pseudorasbora; species Pseudorasbora parva. The sequence continues at coordinate 26,142,426 of NC_090172.1, forward strand.
ACTGGGGGTAAGCAAATAAATGTCAAATTTTCATTTTTGGGTGAACTAACCCTTAAAGTTGGACATTGCTTCACTGTCTTGTTGTCCACTGTATTTTTCTCTACAGAAGAGGAAACTTCTGGTGTTCTTTGACATGGCTTACCAGGGCTTTGCTAGTGGAGATATTGATCGAGATGCCTGGGCTGTAAGATACTTTATTGAGCAGGGCCACAACGTCCTCCTGTCTCAGTCCTTTGCTAAGAACATGGGTCTCTATGGTGAGTATATTCTGTGTGTCAGAGGCTTTTCTTCTTTACCCCTATATACAGCTCAGATTGGGTCTTGATGTATGTGTGTTTTTCAGTTCATATGACAAATCTATGTCTGTAATCTTTGATCATCTGACCTAAGAAGTATCTGATTGGCCTTTTATTCTAAATTTGTGAAATTTAAGTAATATTAAAAATTAGGTGTCTCTCTCTCCCTCCCTCTCAAATTAAACATGTATTTAAATAAAACATTATCCACACACGGTACTTGACACTGAACTATTAAAGCTACACTGTGATATTTTCCCCCATCTAGCGGTGAAAAGGTATATGACCATCCAGTGAATAATAGTTTCTGTTCCTCTCAATACTGATTTCAATTTAACTCCTACGGTGGCCAATTTAGTCCAAGATTAACATGGCAATCCCCCTTTTCACATTCGACACGGCCATCGAGTGTTAAAACGTGAAAGGCGAAGCTTGAATTTATGGATATGTCCCTCTTTGGCTAATGTACTTTCAAGATGGAGGAGCAACATGGCGACCGGCATTCGAACCCCTCACCCATATGTATTTTCAATGGCATATTAACGAGAATACTTTATTACTTGAAAGAAGTAAATATACATTAATGAGTGTATATATATATATATATATATATATATACATATATATATATAATTTTTTTTGTTTGTTTTTTTTTGTTGTTGAAAAAACTAAGTGTTTTTAGCTAAGAATAAACTAAAAAAGTTTAACCGTGTCGCTTTAATATAATATGAGTGTAATTAATATCAAATATGCAGAATGTATCGGTCAATAAAGTTTAGCACAATGTATCCCTTTGATAGTTAACACAAAGCTAGCGAGAAACAGCCTGTTCTAATAGCAGAGCAAAATCATCTAATAATAATAATTTATTACATTTATATAGCGCTTTTCTAGGCACTCAAAGCGCTTTACATATAGAAGGGGGGAAAACACCACCAATGTGCAGCATCCACCTGGATAATGCGACGACAGCCATATTGCACCAGAATGCCCACCACACACACCAGCTTATTGGTGGAGAGGCGACTGAGTGATGTAGCCAATCAGTGTATGGGGATTATTAGGAGGCCATGATGGACAGAGGGCAATGGGCAAATTTAGCCAGGATGCTAGGGTTACACCCCTACTCTTTTTACTAAGGATATCCTGGGATTTTTAATGACCACAGGGTCAGGACCTCGGTTTAACGTCTCATCCGAAAGACGGTGCTTGTTAGAGTATAGTGTCCCCATCACTACACTGGGGTGTTAGGACCCACACAGACCACAGGGTGAGCAACCCCTGCTTGCCTCACTAACACCTCTACCAGCAGCTACCTGGTTTTCCCAGTTGGTCTCCCATCCAGATACTGACCAGGCTCAACCCAGTTTAGCTTCAGTGGGAAACCAGTCTTGGGCTACAGGGGGATATGGCTGCTGATATCACCCTGTGAAAAATCTAATGACCATTTAGGCCAGACAATAACACTTAATGGCCTGGTTTCACAGACAGAACTTGAATTAAACCAGGAATTATTTATTCCATAAAAATTATTTTTATGGAAACTTTAACATTCCCGCTCAGAATTATTTGATGGATAGTGTTGTGGACATTCTTCTCAATACCTACTGACTGCACCGCTGACAATTACAATACTAAAGTACCTTCTGAATAATTCTTATCCTGAATAGAATATAATAATAATATAAAATACAACAAATACCATAGACGTAAATAAGCACACAGGTCTTTAGGCTCTATACACTCTCACCGCCCTTCTCAGGTATACACTGGTCCAACACAGGATCATTAATACTAAGTAACTAAGCATTACAGCCTCGCCTTGATTGCAGGTCTATAGTCTTCCAGCACTATCACAGTCCCTGCTGTGGTACTCTGACAGTCCCTATGTTCTCTGTGCAGCATATACCAGACATGACTCCCAAGGTGCTCTATGCAGGAATAGAATATTCACAGCCGGGGGCACACTGGTCATAACAACCAAGAGAGACTCCAGGGGTCCGTTCTTTGTACCTCGCTTAATTCATCTGAGATGATTTGACCTTCTTTGGCTAATTTGGTTCTTCAAACTAATTTGTGGATTGGATCAAAATATTTGGATTAAAGGAATAGTATAGGAATAAAAATTATGCCATCATTTACTAAAGTTGTTCGAAACCTGTATGAGTTTCTTTGTTCTGCTGAACACAAATATATTTTGAAGAATGTGGGTAAACAAACAGTGGGGGAAAAAATACTATGGAAATCAATGAGGTCCATTATTTGTTCAGTTACAAACATTCTTCAAAATATTTTCTTTTGTGTTCAGCAGAACAAAGAAACTCATACAGGTTTGGAACGAGTTGAGGATGAGTAAATGATTACAGAATAAGTGTGCTCGTGAGTCTTCGCTGTGCTTTGTTCTGGTGATTGGTTTGCAGTGATCTAAGCTAATCATATGACTGTTGGTTCTACTGTGTTAAGCACTTTTTGGGTAAATCTAGATGGTCTTTGACCTGAGCATCCTTAGTCGGCATTTTTCTGTATATTTCATGTGGAAAATACCATTTTTACCCCTTCTGAGGCCATTATTAAATATATTTCTATCACAAGAGTTAAAAACAACAGCACTGATTTGAAATGGAAAGCTTTTGTAACATTATACATGTCTTCAATTGGTTAAACTACACAATCATAATGGCACGTTTGTATTGTAGGTGAGCGGGTTGGAGGGTTTACAGTGGTGTGCGCAGATGCTGAGGAGGCTAAAAGGGTGGAGTCTCAGCTGAAAATCCTGATTCGCCCCATTTACTCTAACCCACCCATGAATGGAGCACGCATCGCTTCCACAATCCTCACAACACCAGAGCTACGGTCTATATGGTGAGACATGCTTGCATACTCCCTACAAAGAGGAACATAATGTTTTTTTTTTTTGTTTTTTTTTTTTTATATATATAAACACATAAATGTATCCCTATAGGCTGGGGGAGGTGAAGGATATGGCCGACCGTATCATTAAAATGAGAGAAATGCTGGTGACTAATCTGCAAAAGGAGGGCTCCACTCATAACTGGCAACACGTGACTGACCAAATCGGCATGTTCTGCTTCACTGGACTCAAACCTGAGCAGGTACAACCCTTTACATACTTAAGAACTAGCATATTTTTAACTAAATGTAGTGTGTTTAACTAAATGTTTATTATATAGTTGTATTTTGCTATAAGATCTAATAGTCGGAGACTATTGTATTTCAGGTGGAACGTCTGACAAAGGAGTTTTCTGTTTACATGACTAAAGATGGCCGTATCAGTGTTGCCGGTGTGACCTCTGGAAATGTGGGGTACCTGGCACATGCCATTCATCAGGTCACTAAGTAGACCAAAATGATTCTGAGACAGGAGACTTGTTTACTGGTCCCATTTCTGTTAGTCCACCCCAATATTCCTCTTTTGGACTCCGATCTCGGCTTCACTTCATTTGGCTGTTTTTCTAGGTCAACATGGATCCTGAACATGTCATCAAAGTGTCTAACAGTAACCTATAAATCATCTCACAGGTTATTGTGTGGTTGTGTTACTAATAAGCACATTTGAGAACATTTTTCATCCTGTTCAATTCTGTATGAACTTTATTTATTGTGTGAGTGAAGTAAAATGAACAACAACAATAATAATAAAGGCTATTGTGTCCATTTAATTGTTTTCTGTGATTTTCATCATTGACAGAATAGGACAGTCAAGGACAGCCAGAATAGGACAATCAAGGACAGAATAAAGTTATTTGCATTAACCACATATAGACAGTAAAACCTGTATATCAGATCAGTATCAATGTAGAAAAATCTGAATTCAGTTACTAATCTGTTCAAATTTAAATTCATTACAGAAATTACATTAAATTACAGATCATCCCTTATGAATATAAATCATGGTTTTATTATAGTAAAACAGTAGTAACCATGTGTGGGTGTTTTTGTGGCTAATTTGTTACCATTTATCTAACTACAGTTTTACCACAAATGCCATGGTTAAACGGTAAAAAAAATGTATTTTGTAAGCTGATAAATGCAGGTTGCCCATAAATGTTTGTTTGATCTTTATTATTATTATTTGATCACTAGTTTACAGATTAATGGTCAACATGCAGTTCACACTACAATTTGTGTTAAAACTTAGATAAGTATCCTGATTTTATTTCAAATCTTTACAGATAAAATAAGCAGATAGGGGCTTTGCATACATTAAACATGCACTTATATCACTGTTGATAGAAAAATAAATTTGTCAGAAAATATTTACTATAAACATCTTACTGTAACAAGATTTTTTTTAAATGTCTTCCCAAAAAGGTTGGGGGCATATTCATCCTCAACATTAAGTCAACAAGTCACCGTTATATAGTATATAGCGCTTTATAACTTATAGTAAATAACAATACATATTGTCTCGAATCAGATTCACAGCTAGTGAACACGAAGGCCCAAACAGTATCTTTATCAGGGGACAGCTTTTTTTAAAATTAAGTTTGACGAGGTAAAATCGATTATTAACAATGGAATCGACTACATTACCCATAATGCGCTGAATGCGTCATGTGACATTTTCTGTGTCAGCACAACCGATTTCAGGAGACAGAGCAACCTAATCTCTATTTTAGTTCCTCGCTGGAAAACATCTCATCTAACGTATGCTCTTCATCACGGAGCGGGATTAGCGAAGAACATACACGAGAGGTGGGACATCTGTTTCATCACATCATCTTTATACCTGGAGAGTTTATTAGCTAAACACATTCAGTGTATTGTGAGTCGCGTGAGTGTTTGGGTGTCATTGAATGTTTTGTGCCTTTCTAATTTGTTTTTGCCCTCTGATTTGTAGTTAACGTGGAGCTAATTTAGTGTAATGTTATGATTAAATGAAGTCGTGTCTATTAAGAGTATAGTGTTTGTTTGATCGATGTCAGTTGCCTTGTCTCGGCCTGATGTTTTGATTGAATCTAATAGTCAATGATAATGATGGTTAAGGATAATCACATTGCAGTGTGTGGTAATGTCGCTGCTATAATATCAAACAACACCACTGTCTTTTCTTTGTCCTCGGACATTTAGGTCAGACATTTCATGAAATAATCCAAAATCGATATGCTATATCAGCTGTTAAATATAGGCATTCTTTTTCTTGTGGACAGCATGTTTCATTTCCTCATCGCTTGTCTGAGATTTCCTCTTACTGATCAGCTGAGAAATACAATTACCGAATGTCTCGTGACTCCCAGACTTGTCCCCTAAACTAAAGTGCAAACCAGTGTGTCATCAAAACTACCATGTGGACTGGTGATCTTTGCGAATGGTTCTCGAGTAAGCAAAATATCTGTCAGACAGGACAGATCTGTCAGTCAAAAGCAACACTAACGTTACAATTTAAAAAGACTGGGGAAAAGCAAGAATACATTCAATTTCTCAAGTCACAGTAAAGACATTTATAATGGAACTATTTCTATTTCAAATAAATGCTGTACTTTCTAATTTAAAAAAATTTTTTCTTGAGAAGCAAATCGGCATATAATGATTTCAACTGATTTTTAAATGATTGGTTAGATCTAGTTTGTAGTTTCTAAATTACACTCGATGGAGAAGATAATATGACATTAAGAGCAAAAGCATACATTTTGAAAAAACATGGGCACCTCTAAAATCAAATAATATGAAATCAAATAAAGGAATGCACTATTTTATTTATTTACTTATTAATTATTTATTATTATTATATTATTATTATTATATAATACACATACATATAGTATACACATATGTGTATATATGTATAGTTTTTTTCATATGTAAAAGTGTCTAATTATATACTTATTGGTTATTGTTAATCATGTTTTTTTATGTGTTGGTGGGGAGTGTTATCACAAAAGGGGGGGGGGGGGGAATGTCTTTCAAGGAAATGTCCATTTGTATTGTGGGATTACAAATTTATAAATTGTTATATCAAGGTTCCAAATGTAATAGTATACAAACAGTTTATGTACATAATGTTTTACAGTTTTGAGGTACAGAGTGACTACATTCTAACGAGATCAAGCTAATCAGTCTTTATGCACTTCCTGATCATTTAGCATAACAAGTTCAGAGCACAGTTGTGCTTTAGTTTCTGATAATGTGCAATAGTGTCAGAGTGATTAGTTTGTCGCTGATAATGTTAAGGTATAAGCAGCAATGTCAGAGTGATTTGATTTGCATCTATGCATTGATGGGCGCTGTTATGATGATAGGATTAGGACTGGTGACTCTGAAATGGTGTGTCCCTTTTACCTACATAACATTTGCATTCCTTTGTTTAGATTGTCTTCTCCTCTACTGATCACACTAAAATGTGGATAAATTACAACGTATACTGTTTAGAATTAGACTTGGACGACTGCAGCCACGACGGCACGTGTTTCTCAATAAAGAGTAACGCCTGCCCGAAAGATATACTCAAGTTCTCCTGGTCTTCATTTCTGAGTTTCCAACAGTATAATTGTGTTAAATGTGTTAGAATTGTAAGACATGATAAAATATATGTGACTGAAGACTGGCGTAAAGACTGCTGAAAATCATCTTGTTCATCCCAGAAAATAAATAACATTTTAAAATACATTAAAATAGAAAACAGTTATTTTAAATTGTAATATTATATCAGACTTTTGATCAGCTGAGAAATCGATTTCTGTCCTCTGACTCCCAGACTTATGTATTTTTATGATGCTCATAAACTGTTTAGTCAATTTTTAAAAACTACCATGTGATTTTCTCCCTCTTTGCTCACAGATGAAATCGAACACAATACACAACTCTCTGTGACTGCATGGAATGTGGAGGACCTTTTCCCCTCAATGGTGGCGTCTCTGACTGACAGCACAAGTGTGTTTTCCTCTGCTTTTACCCTATGGTGTCCTTGTAAGTTTATCTGAGGGTGTGTGAGAAAAGCAAGCGTCATGTCAAGGGCAGACAGGGCGATTAACAGTGAAGTGGGTGATTGGGGCTACAGTGAGGATGCTGGTGAAAGGGCATGGCTGCTGCAGAGTCCCAGCGTGGACTCCATCCAACTGCCTAACCAATCAGACAACAGAAGAGGAGGGACATCTACCCTTGGGGCTGTTTTTATTGTGGTGAATGCTGCTCTGGGAGCTGGACTTCTGAATTTTCCTGCTGCTTTCAACATGGCTGGAGGCGTCACAGCCGGAGTGACCCTTCAAATGGTAAGATAGATTTATGGGCTATTGTAAATAAAACATGAAACCATAAAGTGTTCACTTAAAGGGTTAGTTCACCCAAAAATCATATTTATGTCATTAATGACTCACCCAAATGTTCCACACCCATAAGACCTCCGTTCATCTAAGGAACACAGTTTAAGATATTTTGTATTTAGTCCGAGAGTGTTTCTGTTCCTTCGATAAAAGTGTATGCACACTATACTGTCCATGTCCAGAAAGGTAATAATCAAAGGAAAACATAATCAAAGTTGTCCATATGTGACATCAGTGGGTTAATTAGAATCTCTTGAAGCATCGAAAATACATTTCGGTCCAAAAATAACAAAAACTTATTCAGTTATTCTCTTCTACGTTTTTTTTAAACCTCATTCAAACGGTCATGAATCAGCGTATTAATTCATGATTCGGATCAGGTGTCAAACTGCCAAACTGCTGAAATCATGTGACATTGGCGATCCGAATCATGAATCATGGATGGAAAACAACACTTTCACTGAAGGAACAGAAAAGCTCTCGGACTAAATATAAAATATCTTAAACTGTGTTCCGAAGATGAACGGAGGTCTTAAGGGTGTGGAACGACGTTAGGGTGAGTCATTAATGACATCCATTTCATTTTGAGTGAACTAACCCTTTAAAGTAGAGCTCTCTGTCCTTTTGAAATTAAATGTTGTGAAATTCAAAGTTTGCCTTGTTCTTTTGCAGTGCATGATGGTCTTCATCATCACTGGGCTGGTGATCTTGGCTTATTGTTCTCAGGTAAGCAAATATCTGTATCTGACACATCAAGAGGAAATGACCTTCTGTGTAGATTCTTTTAAAGAAAATTATACTTTTATTCAGCAAAGATGCATTACATTGATTAAAAGTGACAGTAAAGACATTTATAATGTCACTAAAGATTTCAAATAAATGCCGTTCTTTTGAACTTTCTATTCATTAAAGAATCTGGAAGTAAAAAAATCATAAATTCCAAAAAATATTAAACAGGACAATAATTTTCAAAATAGATAATGATGAGAAATGTTTCAACAAGTAAACATATTAGAATGATTTCTGATGGATCATGTGACACTGAAGACTGGAGCAATGATGCAAAAATATTGAGCTTTGCCATCACAGGAATATATTGCACTTTAAAATTCTGTATATTAAAATAAAATAAAGTTATTTTATTTGTAATAATATTTTACTGTTTTTGATTAAATAAATACATTTGATTAAAAAAAAAACATTGAAAAAATCTTACCAACCCCAAACTTTTTATGGGTAGTGTATTTGAGTTTTCTAAATAAAGGGCACAATGTGTTTCTGTTCAATTAATTCATCAATTAATTAATTACACAAATCATGAAATTCACAAAACACTGACAATGGGGCACGGTAGAATTACTGAAAAAGGCTGAGATCCACTGGGTAACACTATGCTAACACCCCATACTTCTATTTTTCTTTATTTTTTAGGTGAGCAATGAAACAACATATCAGGAGGTGATTCGTGCTGTGTGTGGGAAGGTTCTCGGTGTCATATGTGAGCTGGCCATTGCTGTTTACACCTTTGGCACCTGCATAGCCTTCCTTATTATTATTGGAGATCAGTTGGACAAGTGTAAGTATGTTCACATATAAACGGATATGTCAAAATAGTCTGAATAGTGTTGTCTGATGATTTTCTATCTTTCTTGCTGCAGTGATTGGTGCAATAAATCATGAGTCGGATGAGACGATGATTGTTTCGCAATGGTACACAGATCGTAAGTTCACCATCACTTTGACCTCAGTGCTGATCATTCTGCCTCTGTCCATACCCAAAGAGATTGGCTTCCAGAAGTATGCCAGGTAGAAACATCTTTTTTCGTGTTGCCTAACTGTGTGGTTTTGTTTTATGCAGTGTTATATCACAACTGAACTATGATGATTCCAAATTTTCTAATTCCACTTGATTATTTAAAATGTCCCTCAGTGTTTCCTTGTTAAATCATTCATGCTTATTTGTACCGATTAATCTGTAGCACCCTGAGTGTTATCGGCACCTGGTATGTGACAATCATCGTCATCATCAAATACATCTGGCCTGACAAAGAAGTTTCTCCAGGAATCATCCCAATCAGGTCAGAAGTACATTTTTGTATAGTATAGTACAGAAGAAATTGCGATCAATATTATAATTATAATGTTGGTGTCTTTCAGCCCTGCATCCTGGACCGACGTGTTCAATGCCATGCCTACAATCTGCTTTGGTTTTCAGGTATCTAAGTAGACTTTACTATTAAAAAAAAATATTCATTTTTTTTCTTTCATTTTTTGAAAAGTCTCTTGCTCACAATGGCTGTGTTTATTTAATAAAAAATGCAGCAAAACCAGTAATATGAAATATTATTAAAATTTAAAATGACTTAATTCGAGTGATGGCAAGGCTGAATTTTCAGCATCATTACTCCAGTCTTTAGTGTCACATGGTCCTTCAGAAATCATTATATTATGCTGATATGGTGGTCAAGAAGCATATAATATTAAGTCTTAATAAAAACAGGTGTGCTATTTCTTCAAAGCAGCACTTGGTAACTTTTGCTCTCGGGGTCCCGCTACAGTTGGGAAAAAATAACGTCCTCTACTACTGTCGTAAGCTCTGTCATCCTACAACAGGGGATGCCATCGCGCGTGCATTTGTTGACATGACAACCCTGATAGCCCTGAACTAGTGATGCGCGGGTCGTCTCATAATCCGCGGAATATGTCTATTTAATGGTCGCGGGTGTGGGGCGGGTTGTAAAAATATATACAGTAGTGTGGGCGGGCCAAATAACTTCATGAAAGCGGCCCGCGGGTTGGTGCAGCACTAACAGTTAACGTTAACCTGCATATGAACTCCTCCGCAGTGTTCAGGTGTTCTTCGGCGTCGCGTGTGAAATGTCTTCATCCCAGGTACAGTCAGTGGCATTTGCTTCAGCATGTCATATGAATATAATTTCATGGGTTTTATTTTTTTCAAACGCCAAATAATCACGATGCTCACATTTACAAGCCAGCGTCATTATAGTAGTCTATTGGTTACCGTTTTACAGAATCTATATGATACTTCAGTTCAATGTTTGAGTGGTAGCTCACCGTAACAAGCATGTCAGCATCGGTCGGGCACGCCTCCTTCAGCTCACGCCGACGAGCAAACGCTGGTCACATGTTGATCCTCGTCCTGTCTTTAATCCCATCACTTTTTCATTTCCTCTTATTGCTTTCCTCCAACAAAACCTTTTCTTTTTTATTTGTCTGTGCTGCTTCGGACATGACTATATTATCCGACGAACAAAGTAGGGCTCGCACGTCCAAATTTAAGGAAGTGTGGGTGTTGGTGTAAGTGACGTAAAGCAGTCGAATTTTGTAGTCCTTTTTGTTCTCGGGTTAGTTTAAAAGTTTAAAAGTACGATTAAAAATTATACAGACCCCGTCAAGCTATGGCAGACGTGTCATTCAACCTATTGTAAGTCGATGTATCATCACACGAGTCCATATTATGAAGGTTGAAAAGTTACCTAGTGCTGCTTTAAAAAAAAATGTCTGAATTAATTCTACTTTTGAAATCTTGCAACTCATCATTTTCTCCACACTCTTTTTTTTTTCTTCTTCTTTCCTTAGTGTCATGTCAGCAGCGTTCCTGTTTTCAACAGCATGAAGAAGCCAGAAATCCGGCCTTGGTGGGCAGTTGTTACAGTCAGCATGATCATCTGCCTCTTTGTGTATACAGGCACAGGTGTGTGAAAGTGAATTTTCAGGAATATTCTAATGATAAAGCAGGCAGATCAAGAGATCTAATATGAACTGGTTGTATAAGCTTTGGGCTTGTTCATTTCCACAGGCGTCTGTGGCTTCCTGTCATTCGGCTCAAGCGTGAGCCAGGATGTATTAATGTCATATCCATCTAATGATGTTGCGGTGGCCATTGCTCGAGCCTTCATCATCATCTGTGTTGTTACCTCATATCCAATTCTGCACTTTTGTGGAAGGTAACAGGCTTTCATGGTCAATAGATGTCTGTCAATGAAAGATGCATATAGTCAATCTAAAAGGATGTGCATTTGTGTGTGATTTAGGGCAGTTCTGGAAGGTTTGTGGCTGCGTTTTAAAGGAGAGGAGGTGGAGACAGATGTGGCTAAGGAACAGAGACGGAGGATACTGCAGACACTCGTCTGGTTTTTTCTCACACTAATTCTTGCTCTCTTCATTCCTGATATTGGACGAGTCATTTCACTAATTGGTGGTTTGGCTGCGTGCTTCATTTTTGTTTTTCCAGGTATTAAAATTACAATGTTCTTTGGCTTGCATCTCATAATTTTCTTTCCAAATAGTGACCATATTCATTCTTCTAATGTTTGTCTATAGGGTTGTGTTTGATTCAGGCAAAGCTTTCAGAGCATGATGTCAGATCAGCCAGGTAAATTAATTTATTACTTCTTAAATGAAAAATAATCTGTCTTTAATTACTCACCCTCCTGTTGTTCCAATCCCTCCCTATATGACTTCTGTTCATTTTAGAAAAAGAAAGGAAGAGATTTTTATAGGTGCAGTGTGTGAATTTTAGCGGCATCTAGTGGAGAGGTTGTGAATTGCAATCATCAAACGCTCACCCCTCCCTTTCGAATCGGATAGAGAAGTTACGGGGGCCAACACAGGACAAAGATGTCATCATCTGAGACCGCAGAGTGACTAGCACTCTGTAGAGCAGTTTGTTGGTTTAGGGCTACTGTAGAGACATGGTGGTGCAAAACGGTAATTTCAATGTCTGCGGTGTATGGAGATAGAAATGGTTCATTCTAAGGTAATAAAAACAACGGTACATTACATTATGGTCTTTATACACCACTGAAAACAGTTATGTATATTATATTGCGTTTCTGTCAATAGATCCTTATAAATACTACACACTGCACCTTTAATGAACCCTGAGGGATTTCTGTAACTCAAAATGAACGACTATTTCTCTAAATGTTTGTAAAGAGATTGTAAAAGTAATCCATTTAAACTACACACACACTAGTCTCGCATAGCCAGATCTTCAGACATGACGGCAGAAGTTCTGGGCTCTATCGCAGCTTTCATTGACGAAGGACTGCCCAAAAGGTCATCTGACTGACATGTAAAGCAACCATTCACAGTTTGTATTGTTCCGTGTCATGTTTAGGGGCATAAAAATATAACATTGATGTCCCTACAAACCCTTACAAACTTGACATACTTCACAATCTTTATGCTTTTAGTTGATCCTAATAAGCTCTCATTGTCACAGTTGTAAACACAACAGCGTTCTTTTTTTTCAAGAGTGGGTTTCACGGAAGATCAAACATACTTCCCTTCTTGCTTGCTTGACTTTGAGCTTATTTTTACCATATTTGATGTGCTATCAATGTTTATATGTGAATAAATGCCTAAATTAGATATGTTTGTCATATAAATCGATTTGTCTTTTTAGAAGACTTGAATTAAACTGCTCGATTTATATAGATTAGTGTTTCAATCTACAAACTTTTTGAAGTATCAATGTTTTGGTGAAAGGGGCTTTCAATGGAGGGACAGAAATCTCTCAGGTTTTATTAAAAATGTCTTAATTTGTGTTTAAAATATGAACAAAAGGTATTATTGTCTTAATAATTGGTGTAATATTGGCATCAATATGAGGGTGAGTAAATGATGAGAGTATTATCATCTTTAGGAGAACTAACCCTTTAAACAATATTCAGCAATGCCTAAAGATTTGTGTATCAAATGATAAAACTGATAACCTTATTATTTCTCTCTAGTTGGAATGCAATGGTGGCTTATGGAGTTGTCATGGTTACGATTGGCACATTTATCTTCGGCCAGACCACCGCGAATGCTATCTACAAAGATATCATTAACAGCCCATAGGGAAGTTTGTTGTGACCTCATGAATATTGGGATTTGAACAGTTAAAACATGGGAATGAAGACTGTCTAAATCATGTGTACCACTGACCTCTATTAAATCTTCAGAGGACTGTTTAAAATGTCTCATATTGTAAAGCATGCAGTCCTGCAGAAATCTGTACCTCTTGATGTAGTGGATCAACCACCAGCATGCAACATCAACCTCTCTGCTCTGGCTGTTTGTGAATGGAGGACCCCTATAAAGGACGCTATACTTCTCTATTCTGAATGGATGTGGACATTTGTGTTAAATCCTACGATTTTAGATCTTCCAAATATTTTCTATTTCTTTTGAAATGTAAATTTTTGCTCTTTCCCTTTTTATTGTATATATTTTTTAAGAAACTGATTTGTATGAAGGCCTTACATACTTGACATTGCAAATATGGCCAGTGTTCGTAATGTTTACCCTTAAAATCGTATTGCAAACTTTGTTTTGCTTGATGACTTGCACTGCCAAACACGTAACTCTATAGTTCTATAAGATCTGGGCAGACTAATACACTTTAGACTGAAAGTGACAATTATTTAAGATGAAAGATTTTGATGCATTGTTGTTGTTTTAGCTAGATTTTCTAAATGTGTTTTTCATTAAGTAGTTGTTTTGGCCAGGGATACAACAATCTCTGGTTTTATGAGTTCACTGATACTTGAATGAGGGTTTTAGGAGGCAATCATTGGTACTGAACATTGGCATTTCACTTGTATATTCCTTTGATCCATTCTCTAAACATTTAATTGCTCGAGTCACATTAGTGTGCTGGTTTTGCACCACATGGTCCAGTTGACAATTGTGTCTGCATTGGGAAAATTATGATGTCATATCTCATGGATTTAATCAGAAACACTACCATGCATGTTTTCCACAATCATTTATTATACGTTTACGGTTTCCATGCAATCACTAAAGGGATTTCCACGTTATACTGCTGTTGTGCTCTCTCTTTTTTCTTTTTTTTTCAACTGCAAGATGCTGTTAAATTCTTATGCATTTGATACATTTAAATACACAGACAATGTAAATGGTTGCCGAAATAATGAAGGCTTGGTTTAAATTAGTCCAAAGTTTATACTATAGTTACTCAAAGTACATCTAAAGGCTTATTCGTGGAATTTGGGGCAGAAAATTGTGATTTTTCTTTTCAAGTTTCTTCTGCAACACATTAAGATGAAATATTAGATGTATTATGTTTTGAATGATAGACTTTGTGGTCAAAAGGACCAACTACAGAGTATATCCAAGAGACTTATTTTGTTTGTTTCTATACATCTTTGCTGACCATGCTTGGTCAGTTTGGATTGCTGAATTATAAATCTTGTTAAACTTCATGACATTCCGTTAAAAAAAGAAGTTAAAAGAACTATGTAAGATATGTATTTCAATTAATCATAAAATGGCCCTAGTATGTCACTAGACATTAAGAAATCATGTTAATTTCAAACACTTAATATATCACTGACAACAGTAGTAGGGCCAGGATAGCCCTTGACTGATGTTGATGTTGACATGTGTTTTGGCCTGAAGCTCCACCCTCCACTTATCGACCAATCACATAGTCAGTGGTGTTTCTGCATCCGGGTTGCCAGCTCTGCTCTAGTTACCACTACAAATGTCCCTGCTGGATCCTGCAGCCTATCTGGCAACATCAAGCCAGGGGGGAGGGGGAAAGGGGATGCACCGCTCTACAGTCATTTGAAAGTGATTGCAGTACCAGTTTTGGCCACAATCTTACATACACTTAGCCTAGAAGTCTAGACGCACCCTAGCGGCAGCTAATTTAATCTGTTTGCGAGTGTCGTCTAGCAACTCTCAATGCCCTTCTGAGCTGTATTCGCCTAACTCTTGCCGGGCCAATCACATCGTGTATAGAGTCGGTGGGCGGGGCCATAATGACGACGGCCGAGTTGTTTGCATGCTTCTAGTAAACACAGAAACTGGTGAACGGCGGTCTTTCGAATCAGCTTTGACCGCGACTCTGGAAGACTTGGAGTTAAACTTTTCTCAGAGAAAAGTACAAAGAACGGCACTGAAGTTATTCTTAAAAAGGGAAGATGTGTTCCGAGTTTAGCCGACCGGATACGGCGAATGTTTAATCTATCAACAAGCTCTGTTTCACCTTCGTTGCTCTGGTTGGTGTAGCGCTATCCTATCGCGTGCAGAGGGAGTTTGAAAGACAACCGTTTATCCCGCCCTTCGGATTGAGCCCTGTCAATGTCTGGCTTGTCAGGCTAACATTCACTTCCTTTAAGCTTAAAGATTTGCTTCTGGCAAAATCCGTACTGCACTTTATTGATAGATAATAACATTGAAAATGCATAGAATTGAAAAGTATATTTAACTAAAATAAGGAAAAAATATTACAGATATATAGTAACATATATTTTGAACATTTCAAGTTTGACTTTAATTAAAAATAATTAGCCTTAATGAAAAAAGATATGGAGATTGCATCATACGCTGATACCTGTCCATTTCCCATAGCATTTAGTTTGTTGTTTTGGAGAACCGCAATGATGATACATCAGTCGATGTTTTATTTAAATTCTATTTCAACTCTAATCTTGAAATTTAGCAAAAATGTTTGCAAATTGTGTGGAATATTTAAATATGTTAAGAAAATTTTTAATAAATAAATGTAGCCTACTTAATAAAATGTTTATTATCATATCTGATTTCTTTGATAATTATTCACATAAATTGTTGAGAAAAACTCAAAAATTCAAGAAGGCGTTTCACTTGTAAACGTCACACTAGGGCAACTTCAGTTTAATGGCGACTTTGTGACTAGTCTTCTGTGTTTTGCAGGTGTCACATGCATTTAAAATAATAGCTCTGGGTTAAAAACATATGCACTGTATTGACACTCGACTCAAGCATGTGTTTAATAAAATGTATTATTTTATTAATAAAATTTATAACATTTATCTGTCTCTTACATGTATTTGTCTCCCTTACTAATAATCCAGCTGATCCAGAAAAGATGTAGGCCTAATTTATTTGCTAAAATGGTTGATAAATCTGATAATCGAGAGGGGGGGGGGAGGAGAGAGAGAGAGAGAGAGAGAGAGAGAGAGAGAGAGAGAGAGAGAGAGAGAGAGAGAGAGAGAGAGAGAGAGAGAGAGAGAGAGAGAGCGAGCGCTAGGCGGAAGTTCTCCGAGTCTAGGCGACATTTGTCAGTATCGGTCAGTATCACCTGACGACTGTAAAAGTCATATGACCGTCAGAGGAAAGGAAACCTTTTTTTTACAGTCTATAAAGGAAACTCAAACCCCACAGCAGGGTCGCAGGAGTGCTCGAGCTCCATGTCCATCATACTGTGTAAAATGTTTTCTCTTCGAGTTTTCTTCTGTCTTTTGTCCATTTCTGTGCATGTCGTGAGCGGAATGTATGATCCAGATCAAGTGCTGGATCTGCCGGGCATGGCTTTTAAACCCAGTTACCGTCAGTGGTCAGGATATCTGAAGGCCAGTTCTGGGAAGTTTTTGCATTATTGGTGAGTTTCACTAGGCTTTTGTCTGAGCGTGAATGTGAAGCATGTTTTGTTCAGGCGAATGAAAATTTCCGCGTGTGTGTGTGTGTGTGTTAGGTTTGTGACGTCTCAGAGGGACCCGCTCAAAGATCCAGTCGTGCTGTGGCTTAATGGAGGTCCTGGCTGCAGTTCTTTGGATGGGTTTCTATCAGAGAATGGACCCTTTCATGTAAGTTGTTAACTACTTCCGTTCTTTTTTTATTATTATTGAGAGCTGATTTAATTTCAAAGGACTTAAGAACTACAAAGCTGTAAAGTTTAATAGGGGGAAAAACATTTATGTAATCTCTTCCATTAAGGTTTAAATTGCTTTCCCATAAAAAACAAAACCATAAACATTGTTTTTCTTCTGTGTGCCTGTATATATATATATATATATATATATATATATATATATATATATATATATATATTGTCCTTAGGTTAATGATAATGGAGCCACCCTTTATGAGAATGAATTCAGCTGGAATAAAATTGCCAATGTTCTGTATCTTGAGTCGCCTGCAGGAGTGGGTTACTCCTACTCAGATGACCAAAAATATCAAACCAATGATGATGAGGTAAGTATGTAAACAATCAAAGACAGTAATAGCCTATAAAGACTTCTGAAAGCCTGAATAGGTACCTTTTCTTTAGGTGGCAGATAACAACTACCTGGCTTTGCAAAGCTTTTTCACCAAGTTCCCAAATTTCACCCAGAATGAGTTTTTCATTTTTGGCGAGAGTTATGGAGGCATCTATGCACCCACACTCAGTTTGAGAGTTGCCACCGGAGGACAGCTTAAAGTGAACTTTAAGGTAAGTTTATATATGTATATCTTTTTTATTTTTATATATTTTATTAAAAAAAAAAATTTTTATGTGCTAATTTTTGAAGGCAATTTTTATTTAAAATCTTAACTTTGTCTGTTGAAAGGTTTATTATTTATTTATCTTTTCTTCTTTTTGGTTTCTTTGCAGGGCTTTGCTGTTGGAAATGGCCTTAGTAGTTTTGCACTAAATGATCAATCACTGATCTACTTTGGTAACTATCACGGCCTGTTTGGAGAACAGTAAGCTAAATCAATTACTCCTACATTATTTGTGGCCACTCGTGTATATTTATATTACAGTACTGACAATGAATATTTTGATAAATTTGTTTTTTTTCTATGCTATTCTGCTTGTAGGTTGTGGAAAGACCTGAATGACAACTGCTGTCAAAATGGCGTCTGTAACTTCTACAATAATTCTAAAGAGTCCTGCTCTGATGTGGTAACATGAATACTTCCACATGCTCGCTGCTTATTGAACAAACCTGCAAATGGTTAAAGTCACCATGAAATCAAAGTGTACAATTGTTGTTTTTAATGGAAAATTGCAGTATATGAAGTTGTTTTTCGATGTGAGGGTGGGACAACCCATCACTCACATGAGATCACAGCTATAGCAAACCACAATAATTCCAGATGAACAAAATCAAGTCTGCTTTTTTTCTTGTTCAAGAAGGTGTTTCACTTGTATGTCACACTAGGGCAACTTCAGTTTAATGGCGACTTTGTGACTAGTCTTCTGTGTTTTGCAGGTGTCACATGCATTTCAAATAATCTATAGTTCTGGGTTAAATACATATGCACTGTATCTTGACTGTGCTGGTGGTGTCACATCTCAGAGAGCCATGAAGCACCTTTTCAGAAATTTCAGGAAACATTGGGAAGCTAATAAGGTGAGGCTGGTTTTCTCTACTCATGCAGACTTAACAAAATCTACTTTAATAAACTAGAAAGTACAAAAAGGTGAATTGTGCTCCCGATTGTTGGTTCAGTTAGTAGGAAGTACGCAGAGTGTTCAGGGAGTTCCTCCATGCATCAATAGTACTGCTCAGATGAACTGGCTTAACCGAGGAGATGTAAGAAAGGCGCTGCACATCCCTGATGTCCTACCACCATGGGACATCTGCAGGTAAACTAAAGCCTGTCCTTGCTTATGGTTTCAGTGTGTGGTGTATGAGATCATGTGTGCGTACAGTGTTCTTCCTTTTTTTTAATGCAGTGATGTTGTGGGAAGCCAGTATCACACCATTTACGAAACTGTGAAGGGTGTCTATGAGAAGCTGCTGGCTTTGGGTCTGAGAGCTTTGGTCTATAATGGAGATACCGATATGGCGTGTAACTTCCTTGGTGACCAGTGGTTTGTTGAGCAGCTTGGACTCAAGGTAAGTTATATGAGATGTTCAGAAGAATTTATAGCACTTTCTAGGTTTAATGTTGGGTTTTTCTTCTTGGAGGCAAGCACACAGTACCAGCCCTGGATTCATGATAAGCAGATTGCTGGATTCTACCAACAATTTGGCAACATCACTTTCCTTACAGTCAAGGTAAGCTTCAGGCATGTTGGTCCATGCAGCCTGTGTTGGAATACTTTACTTCCAGCTTAAATAAGATCCAACCTCTGTTTGTAATCTTTATATAAATGTATATGACTGGCTCTAATATGTTGGACATTCAGCCTAAACTGTAAAAGCTCCAAACTGTTATTGTAATAAATACCTAAATAAAATAATGTACATTTTATACATTTTCTTATTAGAAATAAATGTCATAGGCTCCAATTTAATGCAAGTTTTTTTTGTTTCCTTTTTTGGAAAGAAATTAATACTTTTTCAGAAAGAATGCATTACATAAATTGATCAACTGACATTATAGACCATTATAATGTCACACAAGATTTCTGTTTCAAATGCATTTAGTTTTTTTCCAAATTTCTATTCATTAAAAAATACAGGAAAAAAATTTATTACTGTTTTCACAAAAATATTAAGAGGCACAAGTTTTCAACATCGATCATTTTTCAACATTGATAACATCTTAAAAAAGCTGATGAATGAAAAATTATCATTTTTATCAAAGCTGTTTTGACATACAACTCTGCTCTTCCAGGGTGCAGGTCACATGGTTCCTCAGTGGGCTCCTGGTCCATCTCTGCAAATGCTACAGAGTTTCCTGTTCAATAAGCCTTACTGAACTTCCTCCAGACCATGCCCTGTCTTAAAGAACCAAATCTGATTTTTTTTTTTTTTTAAATCCTTAACTTTGGAAATTTGACATGAAGCTGTAAGACTGTAAGTTTTCTCAGGGACTATTGGGTGTATGTGAATTTGCATATAATGTTTGGAATCTTTTTTTGAGCTTTTTTCATTGAACATGGGAGGTGATTCTCACAGTGTTATTTCTAAATAACTTGCACTTTTAAAAAAATCACTTTTATAGATACACACTAAAAAAAATCTTTTTTTTTTTTAAAGTTCACTCTCAATAAAACATTTTAATAAAACATTGTTTACATTTTGTGAATAGCTCAGTATTTCTGAATTACATCATAAATCAATTTGTGGGATGTGTTTGATACTCGTGAACGATATACATATATTTTGTGTATAAAAAGGCAGCTAGCCTATCTACTATAGTAAGATTTAATCCTTTAAAATCTAAATCACACTTATGATTAGGCTGTTATTCATAAAATCGCTCCGCTGGCTAAAAGCTATGGAGGACCAAATGAATGAAATAATTCAACAAATAAAGAATTCAATAAAACAACCATTTAAATGTACCAGTTTATTCTGAAATAATTAATGTAATAAATAATTAATTTAATCAAATATGAATTAAATAAATAAATGTATCTATTTACTTTGTAAAATTACATGAAAACACAACATTAATTGTTTAATATATTTCACAATTACCTCTTCCATACACACTATTGTTGTTTAGAAATATAAATTTTTTCATTATTAAATGTGCTTTTTCAAAAAGTCATAATAATTGTATTATAATTTAATAATATCATAATTTCATAATAATATGCTGCATTTACGAATGACGCCAATTTGACAAATCATGCATTTCCAAAGCACGATTTTCCCAAAGATTTTTTTTATAATAATAGAGGACATTTTACAAATGCCAATCAACAGGCTTGGCGCTGATTGGATAATCCTTTCAGATTGATTACTTTTTTCTGTCTGGGTCTGGCAAGGGGAAATTGGGGAATTGTTTGGAAATGGTAGGAATAATATGATCAAAATAAAACCTAGAAATCTAGACGCACCCTAGCGGCAGCAAATCTAATCTGTGTCGTCTAGTGTCGTCTAGCAACTCTCAATACACTTCTGAGCTGTAAAAACCAAACTCTGGTCGGGCCAATCACATTGTGTATAGAGTCGGTGGGCGGGGCTTAACATAATGACGGCCAAGTTGCACTTGTGCTTCTAGTAAACACAGAAATTGGCGAACGGCGGTCTTTCGAATCAGCTTTGACCGCGACTCTGGAAGACTTGGCGTTAAGCTTTTCTCTGAGAGAAGAACAAAGAACGGCACTGAAGTCATTCTTAAGAAGGGAAGATGTGTTCTGAGTTTTGCCGTCCGGATACGCCAAAAGTTTAATCTACCTCTGGTTGGTTGTAGAGCTATCCAATTGCGTGCACGCCGTGCAGAGGAAGTTTGAAAGACAACTGTTTATCCCGCCCCCCGGATTGAGCCCTGTCAATGGTGAGTTTCCAGACCAAACATCTTGATGTGGGTCTGGCTGGTCAGGCTAGCGTTCCAATTCAGTCCATTGCAAATGTTCTGCCAGTAGTGGGCACTCACGCAATGACGCACAACTATGGAAGCCTATAAGTAGCAATATTCAATTTGCAATGCAATATGCAAAATGACAATGGAATATGTAAAATGGTAATGCATTCATGTGTGCAACATTTGGAGCAAAATGATCATTCAAATTGAATAATATAATTTATATTAGCTATTTCCTACACCAGTTTTAAAGGTCCCGTTCTTCGCGATTCCATCTTTCAAACTTTAGTTAGTGTGTAATGTTGCTGTTAGAGCATAAATAATACCTGTAAAATTATACAGCTCAAAGTTCAATGCTAAGCGAGATATTTTATTTAACAGAAGTTCCCTTTCAAAGCCTACAGCGAACGGCCGGTTTGGAAGTGCAGGGATAGAACCGTTTGTTGACTAACCCTCCGCCCACAAGAACATGCAAAAAAAGGGGCGTGGTCTTGTTGCTCTCTCACGTGGAGAAGAGCGCGCATTCAGCGCTTGCATCTCCCCAGGCGGGACCTTTCCGGGCAAAGTGCGCTAAGCTGCTGTCCAATCACAGCGCGGGAAGCGCTGGCCCAATCAGAACTCGTTAAGTGTTTCTGAAGGAGGGACTTCATAGAACAAGGAAATCATCGGGCTGAAGCCGTTTTTAGGACAGAGGAAACAGCGCTGTACAGATAAGTAAATTGTGTGAAAAATACTGCGTTTTTTTTTACATGCGAAACATGAACTCATGTTATATTGTACACTGTAAACACAACCAAAGCTTCGAAAACACGCGAAGCATGGGACCTTTAACATATTATTTAAAACATATATTTTAATGCTTTATAAGTTGTGAAAATGTACTAAAGAAATTAATAAATATGTTTAACATGCTCAAGCAAAAATTGTAGCAAAATAATAATTACAATGCAGTGGTGGAATGTAACGAAGTACAAATACTTTGTTACTTTACTTAAGTACATTTTTCACGTATCTGTACTTTACTTAAGTAGAATCAATAGTGCATACTTTTTACTTTTACTTCATTACATTTTGCAGCAAATATTTTACTTTCTACTCCACTACATTTATACAACGTTTCGTTTCAGTTTCAGGGCTTGAGATTAAGGTTTGTTCGGATAATTAATGGATAATAATAGGCTAATGTATGAACTGACGGTTGTGCTGTTGACAATTGCGCAGCCTCTCGAGGAGAAATGGAAACAAACCAAGGGCGCTCGTACAGAGAAACTCAGTAACATACTGCAGTAAATATTCAAAATGAGAAGGTTTTTATATTTTATAACGTATAATACAGTTAAAAAACTTCACATGACACGACCAATAGTGCTGTTTTCCTGAATACCATCACCATTAAAATTAGTCACTTACATTTTATATGCAATATAAACTGCTTTTGTTCTATTACAGCAGTGAAAATATTTCCAAGATCAGATCATATTTCCACATCAGAACCACAACGCATCTCACAGCAATAGTGTGTTAATTAATGATTCAGCGTTTGAATGAATCAGTTGAATCAAAGATTCAATGACCTGTTCGTAAACGGCTGCCTCATTCATGAACGAATCAGCCGTTTGAACGAACCGACTCAATGACTCACCCTGCCCCCACCTACTGGTAGTTTAGTTTAGTTATGTTTAAACATTTGTTCCAACGTTTCTTATTGTATTAAATATATAGTTAAAACAATCTCATAACATTAATGCAGTTGTAATTTGTCATTGTAAATTATTTAATTTAACAACCATATAGCGTTATTCTAATTTAATTTATTGATCAAATTTAAGAATATAAAAGGAAAGCTAAAGCATATCCTATATTTAAGATTAGTCCTCATAAATGTAGGTTTAAATACGTCAAAGCTGATGAAAATGTTACTTCTGAATATTGATATTTAACTCTGCAGATCGCCCTGATATTGTGAGTCAGAATGTAAACTGGGCAACAGATGATACGCACAATTAGCCTACATTAACCCAAAACTTACTTAATTAAAACGCCACCGCCCATACTGTTTTCCTCTTTTTAATTACTAGAATATAGACAATAAAAGAATAAATTGTTATACAAGTACTTTTACTTTTAATACTAAAAGTACATTTAAAATCAAGTACTTTTTTACTTTTAATTAAGTAGGATTGTTGTTGTAGTATGCCTACTTTTACTTAAGTAAATATGGCTCTGGTTATTTGTACTTTTACTTAAGTACTGAGATTCAGTACTTCCTCCACCACTGTTAAAATGTTATTTTTCTTAATTGCATTTACACTCGCAGTTAAGATACTTGCAATGGATATTTTCTTATCAAAATTGAATATTGCTACTCATAGGCTTCCATACACATCCGAGTGACCAAGACAGAGTGAAGTTATAGCGAGTGAATGGCAGAGTAAAAAACCCAAAACGAACTGGAACGCAGCATAATTCACAGCCACTTCCACCCTGGTTGTTTGTTAAACCTAAATGAGTGTATGGACATTATGTAGTATGGAACAGAACTGATTGGATGGTTTCGCGTGTGCTGGATATGCCATAACCTGATACAAATGTACGGTCGATAGGGGGCGACACATACCACTTTTACTTAGTCGTATTCTCCCCCAAGGCACTGAAGGCAGACGAAGAAGAATAAAGCCAGACGAAGAAGAATAAAGCCAGTTGTCTTTTGCACGTGCTTGGCAGAACTTGGTACACGTGTAGCAATGGAGGAAGTTTATAATCAGGTAACGTAACGAATTTGTTATTGTCGGTTAGGTAAAGGGCTGTTCTACAAATCTGTACTGAGTGTATCGATACTGCTATCTAATTCTGTTGTTAAAAGACACCGTATTTAAGCTTCCGTGTCTGTGTGACCGTTGGAGCTACGCTGCGGTGCAACATTAGCTCTCTTTCTCTATAGTTTGGGCATTATCGTACTGCTGGTTCTGCCCTTGTAAAAAGAGAAACAAAATAATGTATATTCTAAATATGAGTCTGAGATATAAGATTATATTGTTTAAATGTCCAACAGCTTTTCACTAATGTGGTGTTTCTTTTCTTTTCATGCTAGCATCTGGAAGGACAATTCAATGTACAAGAGGAAGCGTGTCGTGGATGTTTTGTAATACATTATATATATTTATTTATTTCAAAATAAATCTTAGTTCCAACACTTTGTTTGGCAGCACACTCTAGTTATAATTGGGGTATTTTAAATGATATTTTAAAGGCAAAATAAAAAGTAATGAAATGGCTACCACTGTTGTCATGATTGCAGTGGTTGAGAAGAATTGCTAAGATGAATGCAATAAAGCTGCTCATTATTGTGATTTAAAGGTTCACCATTAACACATTTAATGCATCTTAAAAGACTGGCTATAGTTGCCACGAGCTACAGTCTAACTAGTTTTCACTGGAAGTGATTTTTGTATGTTGATTAAACCATTAAAATTAATTTTCTTTGCTGTAGGCATTAGGTAAATGAGCAAATAGAATAAAACTGCAGAGTTTAACATCTTAGGACAAAGGTATTTTTCATAAATGTCAGTGCAAGTTGTCTTTTGCTTTATATGTTGTAATTTCATTCATAGTTTAGTAACTTAAAATATTTATTAGATTAAAGTCTTGTGTGTTAAAATTTGACTGAAAAGCTAATAGTTTAAAGGCTGGTGCCATTATAATAGTTTACCCTGTATAGTGTAATTTTGTGACAACCACTTTTGAGGCATGTTTTCACTGAAGGGCAGCAACACGGTCAATAAACAGTTTCACATGTCTCCCCAGGTGTACGTAGTTGTACAATCATACGGTAAGGTTTCACTGACTGTGTTCCACCATATATATATTTGAAGTCCGGCTCTCCTGCATCCTTTGGCCAGATCAGACGGAATCGTCGCAGCACTGTGACCAGGATGAGGAAGAGCTCCATGCGAGCTAGATTTTCTCCTAAACACACACGAGACCCTAGGAAATAGAAAAGTGAATGTACAAAAGACAAACAAAATTTGTTCACATTTTACCACACAAATGTGCTTCCTATTGAATCATACTAATGATCCTGTAATTAAACAGTTTAGGGACTTGCACCTATCTAGATCAGGGGTTTTCAAACGGGTCCCTGGAAAAGTCAACCAAACATTCTGTTTTTTAATTTCTAAATGTCCTCCTTTCTTGCCATAGCTTATACTTTCCAGATTTGTATGTTTCCTTTTAGATGTTTTCGGTTAGTTTTTCTCACTATAGTCCCCTTTATCTTACTCACTGGGGTTCTTACCGCAGGACATAAGCTGCTTACATACATTTGTTGTGAAAACATTTGTAATTGAAAATGGTGATATTTATACATCCAACTTTTAATATAGCAAATTTAAGTTTGGAAACTGTGATGTATTTATGATGTAAAAATTGCTATTTACGTAACAGAAAAATCCATCTACTGGTGTAAAATTGTATAGCAGTAGATGGATTTTAGGAAGGGCTTTTCAGTAGATGGATTTTACGTCATTTAAAAAATCATACTTGGAGGTCCTTGGTATCATAAAGTTTAAAAACCGCTGATCTAGATTACAGGTTGAATTACTGATAAATAAGCTAAATCAGTCTCATGATTAAAAGACCTTATTACAGTAGTTAAACATGCATAACATACCTGCAGAGAAAGGTATGAATGCATCAGGCTTCACAAATTCCCCCTTTTCATTCAAGAAGTTTTGAGGGTTGAATTCATGTGGAAACTTCCACTGATTTTCCTCTCTGAGAGCAGATGACAGATAGGGGATGATAATTGTCCCCTGAAAGAGCAGATGTTTTTAACATGATTAGCAAACCTTCCTTGTGGGAGTGAAGATGCTGTTTAGGAGTTGCAATAATAATGGTTTGGGGGATGCATTGGTTTGATAAGATTAAATAACAGTTGTTCTAATTTAATCTTTCTTTTATGTCAGTTTTGTGTACCATAGTAACTAACTGCAACGCTGAGGTAAAAAAAACATTTGCATATAGTAAATGCCACCTTTGGGATGCTGTAGCCTTGGAGTTGAGTATCGGTTCTGGCGGTGTGAAACACACTTAGAGGAACAATGTCACCAATACGCTGACCCTCATGAATCACTGCTTGAACGAAAGGCATGCCGTTTCTGTCCTCATATGTGACATGCTCACGAGCACCAAGGACTTCATCAATCTCCCGCTGACATTGCTCTGAAGATGTATAAACAGACATAAGTATATGTAAAGCAAAATATAAGTACATTTTGAAAAACTACGAATGCTACAAAAAGTTATCATAAACATTTCATTTATTTTTTTTAAAAAATGCATTATATCATTCCAGAATCTTATTTTACTGCATATTCATTAATCTGTAAGAGAAATCTGTAACCTTGCCACACTGTAAAAAAAATACTTAAAAAATAAGTTACCTGATTGCCTTAAAATTTTGAGTTCATTGAAATTAAAAATTTGAGTTAATACAATGAACGAGATTCGACAGCCTTTATTCAAATAATATTAAAAGATTTTGTAACCATATTGGGTAATTGTGTTTTATTTGTGATGACGCAGTGAAACATGCGAAATTGTGCTGTGTTCATGATTTCTCAATTTTTTTATGTGGTTCAGATGCAATAATATTTTGAGTTTCTATTTATTAAACCAATTTCCTTCATTATATCAATTCAAATTTTTAATTTCAATAAACTAAAACTTTTAAGGCAACCAGGTTACTTACGTTTTTAAGTTAAGCCAACAAAAAAATGTACAGTGCAGGAAACATCTTGCTTTTTCATTTTTAGAAACAAAAATTAGCAATAAAACACACAGGTTGGATTTTTATGTTTTATGGGGACATATTCTAGACATAATTATTTTAAAACTGTCGTCATATGTCACAAAAACACCATCTCCCCCCCCCCCCCCCACACACACACACACACACCTATCATTCTGGAAAAATGTATCATATTTCTGACCTGGATAAAAGATAAATTGCCTAGCGATAATTTACATTGGCATGCAAATGTTTTTAGCATAAACACTCTAAATTAGACACATCTTAACTACATTCTTTACCCTGTATATGAGTGTGTGTCATCAAATAGAGTGTTAAAGTTCGGAGTGTGTTAGAGGTCGTGTCAGTTCCAGCCATAAACAGGTCAAACAGCAAAGTGGCCATTTGTGAGTTATCAAAAGTGGTCCGTTGATCTGCTCTCTGAAAATAAAATGATTAAAGAATATTAAACTCATAAACAGCTGATCAATTGAATAATAATACAAAAAATACATAACACAGAAACACTCGTGAGTAACTCACCTTCTCCATCTCCTCCAAGTAACAGTCAATCACATCTCTGGGCTGCCCAGTAACATGTGACTTCCTGTGCTCATCCACAACTTTAAGAATGTGTTTTTTGATTGTCTCAAAATAGTGTAAAGCTTTCCAGAATGGCAGTGGGAAAATCCTCAACACTGGGGCTATTTCATAGAGCTGCAATTCAAAATAAAAGCCTTTTTATTTTATAGAAAACTGTCAAGTCACCTTTATTCATATGGCTCTACAATACACTGTTTTAAAGCAGCTTTACAGTGATAAACAGGGAAATAATTAATTAAAATCTGTGAAATTAAATGTAAATATAAATGTGTATGTGGTTCCACTTGTGTACAATTTATGCACTATGTCCAAAATATTTTAATGGTGGCTATTGTATTGTAAGTGTAAATAACAAAAGAGTATAATTAGCAGCTTGAGGTAATATGCCTACTCAAGATTAAAATATTGGATCAATAGTGGGCAGTTGGCTCAAAACAAGGTTGGCTCTTTGCATGTAAATAGATACTGCCTTTATTTTCTCATTGCACTTACCATTGCCCATGGTCCAATGGCAATCTTAGCAAGTTTTTCCATAATTGTGATTAATGTCTGGAAATATTCATCCTGATAATTGAAACGTGACCCAAAAATGATTGAGGCAATGATGTTTGAAGCAGCTTGGTGGTACAGATGTTGAGGGTCAATTGACTTTCCTGGTAGAGTTGTAGACACATAAAGACAAGAAATGTTTTCCCTTCATGAATTTGGGTCTTAAACAATTTTATATTGAAACATAGGACACTGAACATGTGATTAAATGTGTTGTATTAATATAAATATTGAAGGTGTCAGACGGGGAGAATGTATATACCAGCAGTTTCCTCCAGTTGTGCACAGACATATTTGACCTCCTCCAGAATCCTCTGCTCCATACTTCTCTTTCCAAGGCCAAAATTTCTCAATGTGGTCAGAGTAAAGCGTCGGTGTTCCCGCCAGCTGTCTCCATAATCTGCCATGATCACCCCTAAACACAAAATTATCAGGGAACCCATAAGCCCAGCAGTGCAATACACTTGTCTGTGTTATGCGAGTAGTATGTTTTGCTGCTAGAGTACTCTAATATTTTGTGTATGCTGGATTACCTTTGCTCCTTGTTAAATGACTGATCATCATGTTCTCTGGTCTGCCAGCAAACTCCACCGCTCGTGTGATCAGAGCCTCCCTGATCATTTTCTGCCCTGTCAACACCACTGCTGGCTGCCTACCAATGTACAGCGCGTAGATTGATCCATAGCGCTGAGCAAACTGCACAAAAACATTTTAAACATTAGCTAGTTTGATTTAGTATTTTTAATGCAGCAGTCTCCAATGTGTGTTCCAGACTGATGTGCTTACCTTGTCAAAGTCCTTTAATGGGTTTATGCGGTCAAATTGTAGCAAATTACCAAAAAAGGGAACAGGAGTGGGTCCAGGGGGGAAGTTTTTAGGTCGCCCAATTCTGAACTGCAAGAACAAAAGAAAGGCTCCGAGACACAACAGAACAAGTGCGGTCAACATGCTTACTGATCTACTGGCCGGCCCGTCCGAAATCTGCTATTGAATCTAGACAGAACTGATACGCATGCACACAAAACTACCTATTTAAACTCTGCTGAACTCTTTAAACTTGGTTGAACTGGAGTCAGGAAACACAGACTATATAGGTGAAAAGTCTATTAACTTTACCACCAGAGGTCAATGTCACTATGTATGTACTCTTGATAAAGTTGTTCCTGAAGGTCCATTATGTATTAATATGCTCTATAACATTGTTTACGTGTAGGATCTTTCAAGATAACCATCAATGGCTGCAAGTTTATGCAGCATTAACAAGTTTTTTATTATATTTTGATAGGCAAAATAGTCTAGTGACCAAACCCAAGTTGTATTTTCAACTTGGTGTACTTTCTTAAAATAATTGAAGTAAAAACACTATTGTTTTAGTGTTATTGCAGGTTGTGCATAAAATTTATGATCACATGTGCTCTTTAAAGGGCACAACAGAGCTTAAACAGAAAAAAAGTTTTTTTTTTTTTTTTTTGTAGTAGCCTACTAAAAATTAAATGATTTATCTTTTCTATTTTGATCCAGCAACTCAGTGTGGCCTACTTCATTGGGGCACATCCTTAATCCCAATGGGATAAGCCCATGTTTAGTTTTTAACATCAGGTACTATGAAAACAAAATTAACTGACAAATTTCAGAGCAAGCATATTTCCCAAATAATCACAGTCCATGTGGGCCCAGCTTCATCATTCACAATATAAAAAAAAGCTTGGACTCATTGTATCCTACAGCAACGGTACTTTTTACCCCAAACATTTACTTTGTAGCTTGAAAATCTTTTCATTAAATCATATCATGTCTTTCGTCTCAAGATATTTGCAACCAATTCAAGAATCCTCATTATTGTTAAGCTACACAGTAGCCTATTTGATCAACTATTACCTCAAAACAACCTTTATACATTGTAACCTCTTGGATCAAGGTTTTTTGTTTTGTTTCTTTCTTTGTTTGTTTTTTAAAGTGACAAAGAAATGTTAGTAGAAGATTTGTGTGTTGTTAAATAAACTAATAGGTCATTGTACCCAAAAATGAATGTACCAAAGTTGGAGGATAACAATAAAATAAAAACCATTTTAAGGTCTAATCGTCCCGGTTGCTGTGAATTATTGATACGATTGTAAAGTGCCTTAAACTTGTTTTTGTAGTAACGTTAGTAACTTAGTCCTGTAACTTCAGTGTAACTTACATACATAACACAAGGTGGCGTCAAGGAGTTGGCATGTTTATTGGGTCTATGACGCATTTTCCACGCGCCGGAAACACGCTCGCGAACGCTGATGTGTTATTTTGCAGTATATGGTAGTTGTTTAGTTTTCAAGATTATTCATTAAAAATTTGAAACCGTTAGTTTTTTTTAGATGCCTAAAGGGAAAGGCGTCACCAGGTGAAAAAAAACCGTCACACGAGAAGGAGAACTCAGGGAAGATGCCGGTATGAGTCAAGCTTAACAACCAGCTATTCGAAAAGAAACATGATTAACGTTAATTACTGTGTTCTTTATTCATATAATAATTATAAAGTATGACTGGCGAGATTGTGGTTGTCTGTGTATTAGTACTTTTATGTGAAGTAATATATTTCTCGTTAGCCGAAAGGAAAAGTTGCAACCAAAGGCAAAAATCAAATCTTCAAAGAAAACCAGGATACTCTAAAGTTCTATTGCAGAATCATCCTGGGAGCAAACGTAAGGCATGCATCTGAGTTTCAGTGTGCCTTTATATATATATATATATATATATATATATATATATATATATATATATATATATATATATATATATATATATATATATATATATCTGTCTCTCTCTCTCTATTTAAATTAGATTTTTTTCTTCTTCTTTTCAGGCTATTTATGCAGCAGTCAATTTCTTGCTCTTTTACAACTCATCTACATTTTGGACATGGGTAAGTAACAGAATGATGTGCATATTTTGTTTTGTTCAGTGATGTGTAATTGTGTATAGCAAAATTACAGATTGGTGCATGCATATCTACATATGTCAAACGGGTATGGAGGGACCAGTGTTTTTCAATCTTTTAGTTGCCATGGGCACCCAAATTATGATAAATTATGATCATCCTCATGTGAGGGTCCTCCACAAGGCAGGCAGTTATATATTTTCATGTATAAAAAAAGACTCAATTATTATTAATATCCATCTCACTATATTTGCTTAGGCTTTAGATCATTGTTGTGGGGGTTTTAGTCAACAGTGAGATAATGAACTGTTGGCGGTTTCCATTTTTTGGGTAAATGTAACTTATTCACTCATAACTCCTCTTCCAGTCTTGTGCTGAATCCTTTTTGTTTCTTTTGTTCCAGTTCTTGCTACTGTTCGCAGTGGCGGTCTACTTCGGCAGCTACAGATCTATGTCAGCAATGGCCAAAGCTATATTTGCTGAAGATGGTAGCTTGCTGGATGGAGGAATTGACCTAAATATGGAACAGGGCATGGCGGAGTGAGTTGGATGCTTATTGTCTGTATATTTATTTCCCTGTTATATTTGTCTTTCCAGTTAGTGATAAATATTACTGATGGTAAAACTCATAAGTGACTTTTTCTTTTATTGACATGCAGACACCTGAAAGATGTGATTATCCTTACTGCTATTGTTCAGGTCCTCAGTACTTTGTCGTCCTACTTCTGGTACTTCTGGCTCTTGGTGAGGCTGCGGAAATGGTCTGATTGTAACATAATGGAGGTTTCTCTATTCCATTCTTACTGTAATCATATTATTTGCTCTCTCTTTACACTAGGCACCTGCAAGGGCTTTGCATTTACTGTGGGCGAACTTCCTGGGCCCCTGGTTTTCAGCCGATTCACAGACAGCCCCTGAAGAGAACGAGAAGAATGACAAGAAACAGAGGCGACAGGAAAGACGACAGATGAAGAGATTCTAGACTCTCTCCTTTTTTTTTCTTTTTTTTTTTTACATTTATTGTACACTTACAAAGAACATGCAATCTAAATTATTCTGACATTTGATACGACAGGTTAGTCCAGACAATAGATTGGGCACCCCCACTTGTCATCAACTGCTCCGTCCTTTTCAGCCCTCTGGATCCTTTTTCTTTCTTAATATCCGTCTAAAAATCTCTAGCTCAGGTGCGCCACGGTCATAAATCTGCCTTGGTTTTTCTTATTATATTTATCATAAAGTGAGTTAAATGCACACAATGCCTTTACTTACTTCATAGTGAGCTTTCATATCATTAGTTTCAGTTGTAATGAGGACCTCTCAACAGGTTCAGCTACATGGGCCCGTTGCCCTCATTAATTTAGACCTGGGGCTGTATGAGCTTCACCAACCACATGAAAATTCACAGCATTTGAGTTCAGCTTTTAGAATTCCCTCTTTAGGCCTTTTAGAAAATCATGTGCTGATTCTGTATCAAAGATCAAGTGTTTAAGATCAAGATGTGTTCTGCTAAAGCTACATGTGTAGCCTGGTGCTGCTTTGATGGTGCAAGTTGTTGGTTGCAAGATAAGAATTGTACCTTGTGTGGCAACAAAGGACTGTCTAGTTATACATTTTTAACTGTTCAAATGAAACTATACAGTTTGTAAAAATTTGAATGGATTAGTGTGTATATATAACACACATATACACACACACACACACACACACACACACACACGTTACAGTATTGAGTGGCCCCCAATGTCAATTTAACATTTCAATGGCTGAGGTAAAGCAAAAAAGAACTGCGCCTTGATAACCTTGTAAAAATAAGTTGCTTCAGGAGAAATTTATGAATACCCAATAATTATAAATAAACTATTATAAAATGGTGAGTTTTCTTTTTTTAAACACAACTGTCTTGACTCCTGACCCTTTTCCCGGAGGCCCTCCCGGCATTAGGTTTAAGACGTCAAACACACCTGAAATCAACTCGAGCTTTTGAGTAGTGGACTCCAAAACCTGAAATGGCTGTGTTAGATGTTTAATGTTGATGGGCTTCCAGGAGGCAAATTGTTTTAAGTCTTGTTTCTATAAAATTAGGCAATTTATTCTAAGTCCTGTCTCTAAAAGCCCCTGAAGCAATACGTTTTGAATTATCCCTTCTCTGACTCTGATCTTCAGGTTGGGTCTAAGACCCTCTACTAATGGCCTGGATTAAATCAGATAATTGAGGGCTGCCTGCAGCAGAACCGGATTGAGAGCAACTGTAGTAGGCAAACATAGTTCTAACGCGCATGCGTACGCTGAAAATGTGCGCACACGGATCTTTTCTCGTCCTAAACAAACTAATCTTTTCCTCAGTAGTGCTGCTGATCTGATCTGTCTATCGGCAGACTGCAGCCACGAGAGTGCCCATTTAACCCAGACTGACCGTCACCAGAACAATAAAGGTAAGAGGAACTGTTGCTAAGCTACTGCTAGTTACTAGCAACCATTCAGAAACAACAAGACCACAGCAAAATTTGTGTGTGTAAAGTGGGTCGATGTCCGTGCGTTATCAACTTTAATCTCCTAAACGCACGCCCACGTTTCATGGACTTTAAGAACGGCACATATCAGATAATTCAATGAGGTGAATGCAGGTAATTTGTTTACAGTTAAGATGAGTTCGTTAGCTTGCGACGCTAGCTGAAAGTTATCTAGCAAAAACAAGTTAAAGACTCTAACTTCATCTATGTTTATTAGTAACTATGTCTAACGTTAGTTGTTAATAAGGCTTTTAAAACAGTTAGACAAAATAAAGGCAGAAAGTTGATTGATCGCTTGCAAATTGGTCATTTTACAAATAAACTGCTAGCGTTGATGCATGCTTGCTTTCGTGTCGAAGCCGCTTGAAGTGGAAATGTCTCGATGATTTAATCGACGTCGCTAGTCTTGGACTGTGTGTGTGTGTGTGTGTGTGTGTGTG
The DNA here is from genome assembly GCF_024679245.1 of Pseudorasbora parva. Lineage (NCBI taxonomy): Eukaryota > Metazoa > Chordata > Actinopteri > Cypriniformes > Gobionidae > Pseudorasbora > Pseudorasbora parva. The sequence goes on from NC_090172.1 coordinate 26,176,809, forward strand.
TGTGTGTTTTGTTTAACTAATAAGGTAAGGTTTCAGTGAGGCATGAAAGGCCGCTGAAACGGTGATGCCTGGCTGCTCTTTGTTTTTGTTTTTTTAACGCCTGTAAGTTACTTTGACCGATATCTAAGTTAACTGTTACGCTCTCACGATAAAACTGCTTTGACATCGAATAACGTTACCTGCTTCAGCTGCTGGTACGGATCATATACAAAAGCTTTCTCAGTGTTTATTTTCAGATAAAATTACAAAATTAAAAATAGCCTAGCCATTCATGTAAATGTATATATGTATAATATATAAATGTTTTTGAGATTTTGTACCATCTCTGGTCAAGGAAGGGAAAAAAAGGTTCTGAAAAGCTATTGTTTACTCAAGCTTTGTATTGTCATTTTCACTTTTTTCAAAAAATAATTGGCTATATAAACAAAAATGGTGAACCTGGCTTTGTGACATGATCAAGAATATCTAAAATATATTTAAAGCAAGTTTTCCATTTATATTAATTGTTTTTATAAAAATACTTAACTCTTCCATTTGTATATTTAACCTGTTTTTAGGTTCTGCCCCTCACACACTTTTCTTCTGATAAAGTGCAGTCAGTCTTTTTTTCTATAAACAAAGGCAATGTGTGCTTAATACAACTATAACTGAAGCTTTGACAAAATATAATTAAAAGAAAAGGAAATGCAAAAATGAAAGAGACACCTTTTGTCATAGCTGTGTGTCCTGCAGTTGTTTAGCGTAATCTTCTGTTCATATTTGCTCTGCCGTTTGTCTGTATTTGAAAACTTTTTTTCTTCATTTTGACAGATGGACAGAGAAGACAAACTAATATTGTTGAATCCCTAACATTTATGTGTTGGTGAAATGAGCAGAGTGAGTTGACTCAATCACACATTCTTCACGATGGCTCTCACCAACACCACTATAACAGCATGGAAACTGCGTGAGTACAAATTCCCTTGTCATGACATTTCAGAATGTTTTAAGTAATCAGGATCTCTGTTTAAATTTGTGGGAGAAGTGAATGGCCATGTCATATGTATTGTTCAGAGGAGATTGTGGCTCACTCCAGCAATGTATCTTCACTGGTGTTGGGGAAATCATCTGGTCGTCTTCTGGCCACTGGCGGCGAAGACTGCAGAGTCAATATCTGGGCTGTCAGCAAACAGAACTGCATTATGGTAGAACCCTCTCAGTATTTTATATTAAATATGTATGAGAAATATGTCTCTCACAATTATTTAATGAAGCGTTTGTCTGTTCTGTAGAGTCTGACGGGCCACACCAGCCCCGTGGAGTGTATTCAGTTCAACAGTTCTGAAGAACGTGTGGTAGCTGGTTCTCAGTCTGGCTCTCTCCGGCTTTGGGATTTGGAGGCTGCTAAAAGTGAGTGGTTTGTGCTGTATTGTACCTTTTGCCCTTTGGTTAACATAAAACCTAAAAATAAGAAACCTGGAGAATCTTTTGAAACCTGTAAAGTAAAATGTTTAGGTTAAGCTGATCACCTAAATCAAGAGAGAGAATCAAGGCACCAAATATAAAGTGGGATCATATTTAATTAATTTTTAGGTGCAGTGTACTCTGTGAGATCATGATGTTTTGCAAAACGCGTGTGCTGGTATCGAAATCATGGTTCAGGACTTGTTTTGTGGTTAGGTTTAAGGGTTAAGCATGGGTGTAAATAAAATGTAAAATGAAAGGTCCCGTCTCTTACCATAACAGGGAGATGCAAGCGCTGAATGCGCGCTCTTCTCCACGTGGGACAGCAACAAGACCATGCCCCCTATTTTGCGTGTACTTGTGGGCGGAGGGTTAGTCAACAAACGGTTCTAGTGACGTCATTCATGAACAAAGTGCACAGGTGTAGTCCAAACCGGCCCTTCGCTGTAGGCTTTGAAAGGGAACTTCTGTTAAATAAAATATCTCGCTTGTCATTGAACTTTGAGCTTTATAATTTTACAGGTATTATTTATGCTCCAACAGCAACATTACACACTAACTAAAGTTTGAAAGATGGAATCGGGAAGAACGGGACCTTTAATAAAAAGTTGGTTAGAAGTTGGAAATTATATTTTAAAGGCAATTTTTAGCTCATTGCAACAATCGCAAACAACAAAAATGAATACCATACTACTAATGAATATTCGGGGTGTCCCAGACTAAGGATTTACACATTCGAATCAGAATTTGTCGACTCTTTCTATGGTCGACTGATAGTCAAATCATCTGTGTGTGTGTAAATGGGTTGGGAGGTGCACGACACTAGTCAGCAGGAGGCTAAATCTATTTTCATTTTCCTTTACACTCTGCACACTGCAACAACCTTTAATAAAGCGGCCAAAACTGCCTGCCAATGGACAGATGAACTGATGGCTTTCTTATTTAGGTTTAAATAAAAGGTAATGTGGGGGTTAAACATTCGTAAAACGTTTTCTCATAATAACATTTTAAAGCTGCGACTGAAATGCAGAACATCACACAAATGTATAAAAGAACATTTTGATAAATAAACCTTAAAAAAATACCTGCCTAGAGAGGAAAAGAACACTTTGTGTGTTTACACTGCTTGTTCTTAAGCCGATTATGCCTAAAGGTGGTCGCACACCGGACGCGAAGCTCAGCGCCACGTCTCGGGTATCTCACACTGGATTGCGCACATTATCGCGAGCTCAATTTAGAATTTTCACAGAAGAGATTTAAGGGAAATATACTATATATTTAATATAAAACCTTGAAATGGAGCTCTGTGGCACGGCAGGATTTTAAACAACTTCATGAGTCGCTTTGGACAGGTGCCAAACCGGTGTGCATAAGCTCATTGAAAACGTGTTTGAATTTAAGATGTGGCGCGGCACTGAGCTTCGCTCAATTTATGGTTTGCACACCGGACGCGAAGCTCAGCGCCACGTCTCGGGTATCTCACACTGGATTGCGCACATTATCACGAGCTCAATTTAGAATTTTGACAGAAGAGATTTAAGGGAAATATACTATATATTTAATATAAAACCTTGAAATGGAGCTCTGTGGCACGGCAGGATTTTAAACAACTTCATGAGTCGCTTTGGACAGGTGCCAAACCGGTGTGCATAAGCTCATTGAAAACGTGTTTGAATTTAAGATGTGGCGCGGCACTGAGCTTCGCTCAATTTATGGTTTGCACACCGGACACAAAGCTCAGTGTCGCGCCGTGCCATGTCTTTAAAATATTGAGCACCCCCATATTGCCAAAATGGTATGATCCTCGTTTCATAACACCTGCGAAGATTCGACTGTGAGGTCGGTAGTCGAATCCGGCTCTGCATATCGAATCTTCGACAATTCGGGGTCACCCCTAATAAATATAGTACATTTTATAATGGTCCTGAACTAGAAAAATAGTGCCTTTTTTTTTACGAAATATGAATTTCTTGATAGGTTTCATGAGATTCACCTAATCAATGGTAATTGACAAGTCATGGTTAAAAATGTGCCAGCCTACTTTTGAATTGATGTTCTGCCCACTGATGGGACACCAGGCAAATATTTGATGTAGAAAAGGATGATATAGAAGAATTCATCTTGCGAACTAGCATTCCTTGTGCTTTCTGGGATGATTAATGAACCTGTTTGGTGGGAGAGGTCCTGTTGTGATCACTTCCACTCTGAGCTCTGAAGACATGCACAGGGGCCATCTGACCAGAAACGCTTTCTAGAATGGGCAAATTGTTCAAAGTATTTATCCACCACTGAATTGATTTTTTTTTTCTTTTTTCTAAGTTTTGCGCACTTTGATGGGGCACAAGGCCAGTATCTGCAGTCTGGACTTTCACCCCATGGGAGAGTACTTGGCATCTGGCTCTGTGGATAGCAACATTAAGGTGTTTTTTTTATTATTATTATTTTTATGGGGGGTTTAGATTTTATGAATTATGTCAATCCCAAACACTGGGTCTGATTCACTAAACGGCGAAATATTTGTATTTATATGTACAGGACAATTTCTAATAATGATTTTTACCTAATTCAAAACACTTGAGTATGCATATGAAATTCAGGGCTTGACATTAAGGCTTTTCATGTGCTTGTCTTTTGGTCATTCACTTGTCCAAGTATAACATTTGCTGGTCCAGAAAAAAGAAGGATTTTCTTTTTGTCTGTGTTGTAAATATAATTGATTCTGAAGCAATATTTTCATCAGTGTTCAGTCAGCTTTGACATATTCATGATACTTTAATCTTTATAAAGGGCATTTCCCCCCTGAATGTTTTCAGTATATTGATCATATTTTAGAATTTAAAATGAAAAATGAAGCATATGTTAAATTAGAATAAAACACTATAGGGCTGTTGCCAATGAAATTAAATAATTTACACTGGAAAATTACAACTGTATAAAAATTATAAGAGAGAATGGACAGAATAATACTTTTAAACATGAAACTAAACTGACAGTAGGTGGTGGCATGTGCCTAATTAATTGAAACGATTAGTTCAAATGGCGGATTGAGACGGTTGTTTATGAATGTGTCAGTAACTCAACCGATTCGCTAAATCATTCAGTAATGAAACTTGTCTGTGTTGTGAGATGTGCTATGGTTCTTCTGTAATCTTAAGTATTTTCGCTTTTCAAACGGAACAAAAACGTCAATATTGTTTCTAAACCGTAAGTGACTTAATATTAATTACTTGTTTATTGAGCTGTCATATGAAATCAGTGTCACATTTCCAGCCGTGATGGTAGTATTCAGCACTCTTTGTTGTGTGATTTACATGACATTATATTATTATTATTCACTATATGAATCACTACTGAAACTAAATTAATACTGAATCATTCTCGTGTTTTGGTGATTCCCTAGTTTGTTTGTTGTTGATGTTTTAATCAAATCACTTGCCCCTCACAATCTCCATATGCGTTCAAAATATGGACTCTCCTCATAGCGGACACAGCAAGTTCCTCAAGCAAGGGCAAGTGTGCCTCCTAAAAAAAACGCAAGCCTACATAAATCACAAATTTTCTGTTTTGTTTTTGTTTAGAATTGATTTTAGTACAAAAGTTGATGACTCATGGCTTGTTTGTGAAAACCTTTTGTACACAATTTTACACACATATGGTTAGTGAATGAGACCCACTGTCTATGTAGTCACTGTTATTCAATGTTTGTTTTCATATAAGATTTGTCTGTCTTTTTAATGTTTACATTTTTATTGTCTAATTTCTTTTCTAGTTGTGGGATGTGCGAAGGAAAGGATGTGTGTTCAGGTACAAGGTAAGTACTAGACTAACGCAGTGTGTGTCTACTCTGTACAATCAGAAGCCAGGCTAATCACCCTTAACACTCAGTTGTGTCTGAGTACATGATTAATCTGTGGATTAGTGAGGTGCTCTCAATCTATCTTACTCGACTGTTTTGTGAAATGGTGTGTTTTGTTTTATGTAAGAGTCAGCTGTTGGTTTATCCATTTATTTAAAAAAATGTAATTGCTAGATATTCATTTTGTATAATAGCACTCAGCGGGATGTTTTGAGTTTAATGACTCCTCAAGCACTTTAGTTTGGAAAGTGTCTCTATCTGGTACACTGTGCATGATAGAGATGCAAGGATCAGCTCTAACATCATCAATCTGCGGTTCAAAATAAATTATTTGCCAATTATTTCATTGGAATGTTTCTTATTATATATATATATATATATATATATATATATATATATATATATATATATATATATATATATATATATATATATATATATATATATATATATATATATATATATATATATATATATATATATATATATATATATATATATATATATATATATATGCATAATACATATTTTTTAATGTTTTATTTATTAATTAACCCGCAGATTATCTACAGTGTTTGCGGATATAACCACGAGCTGCGTATCCCTAGTGCACAAGCTCTTAATGAATGTGATATGATGGACTGGTTTATGTGGTTAACATGTTTTATTTCAGGGTCACACTCAGGCTGTGCGCTGTCTAGCCTTCAGTCCTGATGGGAAATGGCTTGCTTCAGCCAGTGATGACAGCACAGTAAAGGTAAGAGATCTGTTACTTCTCACTTTTAGAAATTGTTGCTTTTAGTTACATGAAGGATATTTCGTTTTAATGTATATTCTCTTTCTGCTCTCTATTTAGCTGTGGGATCTCATAGCAGGCAAGATGATCACTGAATTTACATCACACACATCAGCAGTCAATGTTGTGCAATTCCACCCCAATGAGTACCTGCTCGCTTCTGGGAGTGCAGATCGGTACTGTGTGTGTGTGTGTGTGAATGAAGGGTTGTCTGTCATATACTGAATGCATTTGGTGTTGCTTTTTCCCAGTTTTGTTTCCTCTTGTAACTTCTGTATTTTTTTTGTATATTTGCTGCAGGACTGTTAAGCTGTGGGACCTGGAGAAATTCAACATGATTGGCTCGTCAGAGGGCGAGACAGGAGTTGTGAGGTGTTTATCAGTTTTCCAGTCTGAATGTTTTTTTTTTTTTTTCTGTCCTTAGCTGAATTTTCAACTCAATTTTTTTTTGCAGAAGTATATTATTTAATCCTGATGGTAACTGCTTGTACAGCGGCTCTGAGAACACGCTACGAGTGTACGGCTGGGAGCCCGACCGTTGCTTTGATGTAGTGCATGTAGGCTGGGGCAAAGTGTCTGACCTGGCCATCAGCAACAACCAAATGGTTTGTATTTTATAAACACAATCTCTTTTTTTCTTTCTACGTGCAGACATGAGTGAATGCTGTACTCTTTGGTGAATGAGCATTCTTCTTGTTTCTGGGATGATTAATGAACCTGTTTGGTGGGAGAGGTCCTGTAGTGACCATTTCCACTCTGATCTCTGAAGACATGCACAGGGGCCATCTGACCGGATATACTTTCTGAGAACATAGAAGACAAAGATGGAAACTGTTAAAATGCCTTACAACAATTTTCACCTTTCTCTTGAATAGATTGCGGTGTCCTACAGTCAAACTAATGTGAGCTGGTATGTTGTGGATCTCAACCGAGTGAAGAAGTCTGGATCTGTGATCCAAGGTTTGATTCAGGACAAGCCGATCCCAGCTCCCACATCTGCACTGGGAACAACACTGCGGCGGAATTACGAGCGGCCCACTACATCCTGCACTGGACAGGAGTAAGATTCTCTTTTTGTCTTTGTCTCATGCACATACACTACATGTGCTTGTGTAGAACTTAGATAGTTACTTCTAGAAAAGAACGTCAGGGAATGCATGAGCTTATAAAATGTATACCTTGAATTAGGGATGCACCATTGAAAAATTTTAAATATATTTGAAAGCCTATAGGCGATTGTCTGGCTATCACCAGACCAAGCTCAATTTAAGATTGAACGTTGGTCTGGGGAATCTGTTCTGTATTTTCTACTGCACAAGATGTGTGATAAACAAGCATTATTCAAATGACTCTGGATAGTCCTTCAACCAATCAAACCACAAGAGGTGTGATCAAGGGGCAACGATCTGTCATGTTAAACCCGCCAATAGTGTGCCAGGTGGATAAGCCAGCTTATGATTGGTTTCTGCAAAAGTGTAACAGAAGCAGTAGAAATGAATGTACAGGTTTCCAGACTGAGTTGCAGGGCAAAATCAAATTACCAGCAGATCAGGCGGGGTTAACCCAGTCTATATAACCAATATATTGCCCGATAAATATAAATACAATTTTTTATAAACTTTGAGGGCCTGATTACAGAAACAAAAGGCTCACCATTAAGTCCATGTTCCAAACACTTCAACATGAATTAAACCTGTAAAGTACAGTAACCTATTTAAACCATTGTAAGATTCCTTAATTGTTCAAATAAATTTTACACTTCTATGGCCAACTTACTTTATACATAAAAAAGTAACACATTTACACTAAGGTTAGGAACATTACTTCTACAGGATTTATTATTCTCAGTTCATGTTAATCTCAACATTTTTACATCCAGAAAAGAAAAGAAAAATAATGCAAATAACCGAAATAATGCAAACAAGTCACTGGATGGCATTACTTAAGGTGCATATAAAAAAATCAAACTGAATGTAACATGCATGGAAATGGCCTCATCCCAGGGCAATAAGGAAATGGTTTTAATCAAACCATATGGTTGATGAAAATAAAAGAACAATAAAAGTGCTAGTTATTAAAAATAATGCTTCAGTGTTTTTGGAGAGAGAAAAAATACAGTAATGGTAATTACAGTAATAATTAGTCTATTAGTCTTCTTGTATGAGAACAATCAAATATTTATACAAAGTAAATATAATGCAACTTATATTTTCACAAAATCATGCATAGGTGAGGCATGCAAAGGCCTATAACTCCTAGATGCGCTCTTCCCCTGTTGAGAGGATTCACTGAAACTGAGGATGATCACCAGTACAATGAAGTGCTGCGGGTAACTCAATGAAACGCATCCTATATGAGATAAATCAGATGTTCATGCAACATAAACTTAATATTATGGCTTATATATGCTTAATGATGCAAATTCACAAGTGAACTTGACTGTGCGGGTCACCATGCGTTCAACAGCGTGATGAAACGCACCTAAACCCATAGAATTTAAGTTTTATTACAAAAACTTTCTCATTAGTGTTATATGACAGTTGCAGTAGTTATTAATGCTGTGCATTTCTGTTTGAAATGCGTGTGCTGAAGCTAAAGACTGGAAGCACTTCCCTGCATTGTTAATTAACTCAACCAAACGTATCCTAAATGAGATTATATACAGACTAATTATAATATTACATCTTACAATGGCACAAAAGGCTGCAAATGCACAAGTGAACTTGCCTTTGCTCGTCATGAAGGTGTAACTCTTTGGACGTGCTCTTCCCTCTACAAACGTGCTGCAACATGACATTCTTTTACACTTGCAGTAATGTTCTCATAATTTTATGTAGCTTATATGTTAGACTTGTGCTGCAAATATAACAGTTTTCCTTTTCAAAGGAATTTCAATCACATTTAGAGCAATTCAAACCCAATTACGGCGGACGGTGTGTGTCTGAAGTGTCTCAGCTGAAGGAAATGTATCTATCCGCTTGAATATATCGGTCAAATATTCTTATCGAATCGATAACGTTAACGTCAAAAATTATAATTAATCAGCTGATAGCAATATGTTGCCCGTATATTATGCAGTTGCCTTTGATAAAAGCATTACAAATCAAAATGGTTTACATTTTACAGTTCTGTCCTGCACTATTGTTATCCACTAATATTGTTCACTTGACGGAGTAAATCAAGTGAGTGAATTATGGCTGTACACTCGTTATTGCAGTGCAATGTGGGATGGAATGAGTGCACTCGATAACATCCACAATGGTTTCGGACACTACTACAAATAGCTGTGCCCTCAAATAATGTCCGATTTGAAGGGTATAGGGGGTGATTTCGGATTCAGCACAGTGTTTCTCAACCCTGTTCCTGGAGGTGCACTAACAGTATGTATTTTCAAACTCTTCCTAATTGAACAGACCTAAATCCACTCATCAGTTTTTTAGTAGAGACTCCAAGAGCAGAAAATGATGGGTCAGATAAGGGAGACGTCCAAAATATGTACTTTAGGTGTGCCTACAAGGGACAGAGCTGGGATACTGGCAAGATACTTTTACAACAAAAAATTGTACCCACCCCAAAACCTATGAAACAGTGTATCTTTACAACATACGATACCAGTGCAAAATCCTTGCAGAAGCTATTTTTTTTGTCTGATATAGTGTTTTCTGTGCATTTTAACATGCTGATCTTCTCGTGTAGGATGAAGCACAGTTCAGAGGCCGATCGCCGGAGTCCAGAAGGAGAGAGGAGAAGTCCCAGCAGTGAGGATGAGAAAGAAGACAAAGAAAGCAGTGCAGAAATCACTAACCCAGAAGATTATAAAGAGATATTTCAGCCCCACAGTGTCATCTGTGAGTTGCACGAATTAAGCAATTTTTCACACATGATGCTTTACATGCGCCATGGTAAATAATCTTTCTCATTAACATTTCATATTTTCTCTTTTGTTTCTGTTTTTTTTTTCCTCAATTCCAGCACGAACGCCACCTAAAAGTACTGAACCTTTCCCGGCACCCCTAGAGCACTCTTTCTCAGAGACTGTGCTAGAGAAACCTGGCCCAGCGGTTAAGATTGTAACTCCAGTAATAGACAGGGTAGGTTTTCCATTTCTTAAGTGTTTTTAGAGGTATTAAAGGTGCCCTAGAATGAGTTGAAACAATATTTTAAATTGTTCTCTGATATACAGGTCCTTCTCAAATAATTAGCATATTGTGATAAAGTTCCTTATTTTCCATAATGTAATGATAAAAATTTAACTTTCATATATTTTAGATTCAATGCACACCAACTGAAATATTTCAGGTCTTTTATTGTTTTAATTCTGATGATTTTGGCATACAGCTCATGAAAACCCCAAATTCCTATCTCAAGAAATTAGCATAGTTCATCCGACTAATAAAAGAAAAGTGTTTTTAATACAAAAAAATTCAACCTTCAAATAATTATGTTCAGTAATGCACTCAATACTTGGTCGGGAATCCTTTTGCCGAAATGACTGCTTCAATGCGGCGTGGCATGAAGGCAATCAGCCTGTCGCACTGCTGAGGGGTTATGGAGGCCCAGGATGCTTCGATAGTGGCCTTAAGCTCATCCAGAGTGTTGGGTCTTACGTCTCTCAACTTTCTCTTTACAATATCCCACAGATTCTCTATGGGGTTCAGGTCAGGAGAGTTGGCAGGCCAATTGAGCACTAATACCATGGTCAGTAAACCATTTACCAGTGGTTTTGGCACTGTGAGCAGGTGCCAGGTCGTGCTGAAAAACGAAATCTTCATCTCCAATAAAGCTTTTCAGCAGATGGAAGCATGAAGTGCTCCAAAATCTCCTGATAGCTAGCTGCTTTGACCCTGCCCTTGATAAAACACAGTGGACCAACACCAGCAGCTGACATGGCACCCCAGACCATCACTGACTGTGGGTACTTGACACTGGACTTCAGGCATTTTGGCATTTCCTTCTCCCCAGTCTTCCTCCAGACTCTGGCACCTTGATTTCTGAATGACATGCAAAATTTACTTTCATCACAAGGATATAACGATCAAGATAAACTTAAAAATTGTCCTTTAATCAATATGAAGTGCCACTCTGCATAGCCAATCACAAAATAAGGCTACATGTATTCAGACGTAAACAGTATTCAAAACAGACACAAACAACGTGACAATAGCGCTTGTGTTGAAAGCGTTTTTTAGCCAAAATGGTATAGGAAAAGATTTTTGTCATTTTGACATAAAAAATACATAATTACATTTTCTTGTTTGAAAGTCTCTAGGTTAACATAAATGCAGATATAGGCCTAATTGTAATAATCATTAAAAAAACATAATTATTGATTAAAAAATTGCACCTGTCACAATTTCATTTGGTTTGGGCATTTTTGTTCAGATTGAGGTGTTTATATGGAGCATTTTAATTCGGATTGGACTTTTAAACCGATTAAAAGCTAGCCTAGAAATCTAGACGCACCTAGCGGCAGCAAATTTAATCTGCCCGCAAGTGTCGTCTAGGAACTCTCAATACCCTTCTGAGCTGTATTCCTCAAAATCTGGACGGGCCAATCACAACGTGTATAGAGTCGGTGGGCGGGGCCATAATGACAACGGCCGAGTTGCGTTTGCGTTCTTCTAGTAAACACAGAAACTGGCGAACGGCAGCGTTTTTTTGGCCACATGTGCACATTAAAAACCGGATGGTATATTTATAGTTTGATTACAGATACACTCCTGAACAAAATCTTAAGACCAGGGGATGCATTGAAAGTTTTACACATTTTGCATTTGTGGATCATAATCGGGTTGTAAGTGCTGCTTCAAAATGCCAAAAGAAGAAACAGGAGCAAGAGACAAAAAACAGAGAGTAGGCAATTTATTGAAAGCTGCATTTAAACTTAAACAGGCCGTTCTTCAGCTGATCAAAAGTTTAAGACCATAGCCCAAAATAAATGCACAACAGTACTAAACGTGTCAAAAAAGAACTCAGTAGTGAGTAGCCCCACCGTTCTTGTTGATCACTTCAAAAACTCGTGTCGGCATGCTTGATGTGACTGTTTCCAGGAGGCTGGTGGGAAACTTTGCTCCCTGTGGTGAAGATGGCTTCACAAAGGGCATCCACGGTCTTGAACTGACGTCCATTTTTGTAAACTTCCCTTGCCATCCATCCCCAAATGTTCTCAATGGGATTTAGATCAGGGGAACACGCAGGATGGTCCAAAAGAGCAACGTTATTCTCCTGGAAGAAGTCCAGCCTGATTCTTCGTCAGGCGGGCTTTATGAATTGCAGCGTTGTCCTTTTGAAAGACCCAGTCATTACCCTACAGACGGGGGCCCTCGGTCAAGAGGGATGCCCGCTGCAACAGATCCACATGGCCAGTAGCCGTTTGACGCCTCTGCACAACCGGAAGCTCCATTTTCCCATTGATGGAAAAGCACCCCAGATCATGATGGAGCCTCCTCCACTTTGCTGCGTAGAAAACATCTCAGGTGGGATCTCCTTGTCATGCCAGTAACGTTGGAAGCCATCAGGAACGTCCAGGTAAAAAAAAATTCTCATCAGAGAATAAAACTTTCTTCCACTTTTCAATGTCCCATGTTTGGTGCTCCCTTGCAAATTCTAAACGGGCAAGTTTGTGTCGTGGGAGGAGACGTGGCCTTTGAAGATGTTTTTTGTTCTGGAAGCCCTTCTCTAGCAGATGACGTCTTATGGTTATTGGGCTGCAGTCGGCATCAGTAAGGGCCTTAATTTGGGTTGAGGATCGACCTGTGTCTTCACGGACAACCTGTCGGATCCTGCGGTTCAGTGCAGGTGAAATCTTTTTGGGTCTACCACTTGACTTTTTTGTCCCATAGCACTCAGGATTTTTTAAGAAATGTAAAATGACTGTCTTACTGCGTCCAACCACAGCAGCGATGGCACGTTGCGGAAGGCCTTGCTTGTGCAGCTCAACAATCCTGCCACGTTCAAAGAGAGAAAGCCTTTTTGCCTTTGCCATCAGGAGATCTTGACAATATGACTGCTTGAAGGACAATGACATGAAAGCCATATTTTTGTGCAGATTTTACCTTTTTATGGCTATGGTCTTAAACTTTTGATCAGCTGATGAACGGCCTGTTTGAGTTTAAATGCAGTTTTCAATAAATTGCCTACTCGCTATTTTTTTGTCTCTTGCTCCTGTTTCTTCTTTTGGCATTTTGAATCAGCACTTACAACCTGCTTATGATCCACAAGTGCGAAATGTGTAAAACTTGCAATGCATCCCCTGGTCTTAAGATTTTGTTCAGGAGTGTATTTCACGTCCAGTTCGAATGCATATTTGAATATCGAATAAAAAGTGACGGTCCTAATGGAGATGCTGAAATGCAGCTTACTTGTTTATGGTTTTCAGATCATCCACAAGTGCGACAGCTTGGTTGGTGTGTTAGTTTCATGTACAGAATTATTATTATTCAACCAGGGCTCCAGACAGCCTACAAATGATCACATTTGGCTACCAAAATTTGTGTGCAACTGAATTTTTTACATCCAGTTGCACATGGGCGACCAGTACATTTGTGTGTGTTTATTCAATAGATCACTCCAATTCCATGCTCTCTAGAATGATATATATGGTGACGTGACACACAAGATCTATTTAACCAATACTGTCCAGTGCAATACTGTCCATAAAACCAGTGCATATACTCTGTACAGAAATAATTTAACCAGCAGCCTGCTTTATTACAATGGTAAAGTGTATATTTCTTTCTTTGCTGCAAATATGCCAAACTACACAAGCCAAGCTTTCCCTGTTCGCTATCAGTATTGTTCAACATCTGGTTCATTATGTTAACTTCATGAACGACATGTACCAGTTCATTCAATTCGTTCATGAACTAGAGATCTCGTTCAGACTCCAAAGTATCTCGGTCAGTAAAGGCGTATTCGTTCACTGAATTCAACAAATCACATGCTCTGTCAGATCTCATACTCGAAACGCTATTGGCTCGAGATTTTGTAATTCTTTGAGTATTTATCAGTAATACGGTGGAAATTATCATGCTTATTTATGGTGTGCCCCCCTAAATTTTCTGCTTTTGCCCCTAAAATGTTCTGTTGGGGGCCACTGTGCTCCTAGTGAAAAACGTTAGTCTGGAGCCCTGTCAACTATGCCAAGGTAAATGCAGTTTTCCATTCAGGGCACCTTTAAGTGTAGGCTGTGATTTGTGTATATTGAATGTTTGTATATTTTCAGGCAGGACAGTTGAAAGGTCCTATCATCTCCTCTACTCCAGTACAAAGAGTAGAACCAACTGTGATTGCGGCTGCTCCTCGTCCAGTTGCTGTGGTGACCACATCAGTGACCTCTCCCTCTCGTCCTGTGGTTACTACCACCAAACCTAAACCCTCCACAGGAATCATTCTCTCAACACGCAATGAGCCAATTGGCCTCAATGCAGGGGAATTCCTTTCTGTGAGTTCAATGAATGTCTAAGCACTATTGTTTCCTTAAGATGATTCACTTTTGTATTATGCTGCTTTCATGTCATGTTGGAATTGCTGTAATTATTAGATGGAGATTTTTACAGCTGCTGCAGCTGTTAATAATTTTCATAATTTTCTGTTTCTATGGCAATGTTCATAACTAAATGGATTCAAGGGTTGCTTTGTTGATAAAGATTAGCAAAATACTTCATCACTACTAATTCACCTGAAGAACAAAGAAAGACATTTGTTATTATAACCAGAGACTGCTACACTCACAAAATAAAATGGTACAACATGTCACCAGGGCGGTACCCTTTTAAACGACTTTTTTTTTATATTAGCTTCATGTAGTGTTTAATATAGCCATTTGTACAGCTGGGCAAAATGGCCAATAACACTTCATATCAGTCGATATCGATTTATCACAATAAATGTCAAATTTCTTTCTTTCAAGTTTAAAGGCAGATTTTCGCTCTTAAGTGGAAGTTGTAGAAAACAGAACGTTAATTGTTTTTTAACTACTCTTTATTCTCAGAAAATTATACTTTTCCAGTAATCTTTATTTAAAAATGAATTCTTTGTTTCTGCATATGCTAAAATGATAATATTGTTACGAGTAATGAAATGGGTTTCTGTTGCCTGACTTCGAAGTGTATCTTTTGCACAGTTTTCAGTGCAGGCTGAAATATTTATAGTATTGCATGTTTGTCCCTTAAATGCACATTTGACAGTTTGAGGTGGGACGCAGATGTAAATTTGTTCATTAACAAAATGGTTACATCTGTAAGAATTGTAACAACCTAAACTAAATATTCTGACTATTTGAGTTTCATTAAATGTAACAGTTGGTCTTCCATAGTAGCCTACATTTAGATCATAACCATAATTAAAACCATGGATAGAGCACCTTTTTACCATCTTAAAATTGAACTGTGGTTGCTATGGTATTTGTATAAAAACAGTAGCTAAATACATGTAATATAAATGAAATATCTCAATCAAAAAAAAAAGGAGTAGATCCATTACTTGTCTTTTTAACACATTAATACATATACATTAATATAACAGGATTCAATGTGAATATCCCACAATTCCATGTTGCAGTTATGGTGTCACTACAGTAAATCTATGGTGATGATTATTTGTAGACTGAGCAACGATACAGTTGATTGGCTTTTCATTGTTTCTCCTCTTTGTGGTCGTGGTTTCATTTGGCTTTAAACTATTTAAAATCAGAGACGTTTGTGTTCTTCGCTGAATTATAGAGCTTCTCACTGGATCTCGCATTGCTATTTAGCAGCTGCGTTACTGAGACAGGTCAGTGAGCAAATGTGTCTGCTATAAGCTTGCGTTGTGCTGCCATTTTGAGCGGAGTGCATAAATGTTATGTGGCGTAGTTCAAATGAGTTGCGCTGTTTCATTCCACTTTTGCCATAAACATTATATTGAACATTTGTCAAACTCTTAGTTTTTTTTACAGTGGAAAATTATATCACAGTAATGAATCACCCAGCCCTTTGAAACTTTGCAGAGCTTTATTCACAAATAGCAAACCATACAGTAGTTTTTTTTTCTCTGTAGAGGCTAGCAATAGAATTCTATCTACTCCAAAAGCCACACCTCCTTCAAAATGCATTAAAAAGTTTCAAGATGACATTAAACTACCTCATGTCTCAAAGCATATAACATTACAATAATAAACATAACTTATAGATCACTGACCTGTACCATCTGACTGCTGCAGATTATTTTCGGTGTTGATAGTGTTTCCATTGTGCATACATTCTAGTCACAAACTTCCTCTCTTCTAAATTACAGTAGTTATTGTGGGAACACAGCGTAAGCTTATTTTGGTTCAGGCGTAACTTAAAGGATGTCTGTTTCAGTTGCGGTGTTCGTGAATGATATCTAACTCGTCATAGCATGAAACGTGCTGTGACGTGTAATGTCTGCGCGAGCAGGGCGCACGGAGGAATGAAAATGCTTCCGTTGACTGGCAGATAGCCCTGTCATTGCATTCATTTTATGGCCCTGTACCTTCCACAGACACGTATATAATACATTTAGACCACTTAACTTTGACTTTCAACCAGCATGACAAAAAAAAATCTGGAAATCACCTACCCGGCCTTGTCAAATGGTTTATATTAGTAGTCTTTTTTTTTTTAAGGGTACTGTCAGGGTACTGAGCTTTTGTACCTGTATGTAAGTACTGAATGATTCTGTTGAGTAATCTATCTGTTTTAATAGCATGCACGAAACACTAAAGCCAGTGTGATGGGAGATGAAGAGGCGTTAGCACAGATCAGGAAAGGGCATGACACCATGTGCGTAATGCTGACCAGTCGATATAAAAACCTGGACACTGTACGCTCTGTCTGGGCCAGTGGTGATGTCAAGGTAAGTGCAATAGCACTCAAGCTGATGAGCTTTGATAAATTGGGGGACAGACCGATTGTAATGAGAGATCTGTTACTGGCTGATGGATACATTTACTGCTACACATCGAAAATGTATTTCTAATGTAATCGAGTAAATGCTGTAATGGGCTATTATTGAAAGCGGTGGTACGCTAAAAGCAGTGTTTGCATTTCTCTTCATGTTGCCAGACATCTTTGGATTCAGCTGTGTCTATGAATGATTTGTCTATTGTGGTGGACATCCTTAACATAATCAACCTCAAACCGTAAGCATCCACCTACATTATCAGTCACACTGAATGTGTCCGTCCTAACTGGCTTCATTTTAGCTGAATTCGCTTAAAAGTAAAATTGTAATTATCTTTCAGATCACTGTGGAAATTGGACCTCTGTACATCTATCTTGCCACAGATTGAGGAATTGCTGCAGAGCAAATACGAAAGGTGACTCATTCATTCATGCTTATGACGTTGACTGTGCTGCAAAAACTTGAGCTGTCTACCTAGATTTTAATCAGCATGTGCAGTTGGCTGTCATTAAAGATTATTTTGGTAATTGGGAAAAACATTTTTTGTTGTTGTAATGATTCCTAGGCTAAATTCAAGTAGACTCGTGTAGGCATTTGAGGCGTAAGGTAAAGCAGCGGTATTCAAATGGCAGTCCAGTTCCATCCAGACTATGGGACTAATTGCACCATTTTTACCTCTTCTACAGATTAAAGTGAGCAGCGTGTCAAAACATCTGAGTGGTTCACACCACAAGCACTCATGGGCGTTTACTGTAATGAGTTTTCAGCGCTACATCCTCTAATGTTTTAAGCCAAATGCGCATCTCACACTGTGTGTGTTTCACATGTAAGAGCTTCCGATGACGTGATTATTTTAAAAGCAGAAGCACAAACATGGTACGCAGCAAAATAGATTTTTTTGCTAATATGCTGGAGAAAATGAGTGCAGCAAATACAATTATTTTTATCTGTCATACAGATGACTCTGATTATTTAACTAAACCAGGTTTTTGAAAAGTTACATACTCCTTTTTGCTTGTTTTGTTCCCCCATGCATTTAGCATTATTAATCAGCATATTAAGAGCATTTCATAATAAACAATGTTAAAATTTGGAATATTATTTACATATGGCAAGGGAAGACAAAAAAAAAACATTGAAATTACTTGTTAACTTTGTCTTGTGCTCATGATAGGAGTTTTTTAGATTATATATTTTGTTTTTAGTGGTTTATTACTTTGAACAAAATATTAAAATGGTCCATAATTTTTTCTTTTCTTTTTTAAAGAGGTAAACCTTGCAGTCCCAGTATGTTCACTTAGTCTCAGAGCATTCTATGTGCCATACATGTAGGTGTCTAAATGTAAAAAATAATAATAATAGCCTGATATTATATTCAAAATTTACTTTTGAACTTTTTTTTTTTTTTTTTTTTTTTTTCTTTCTTAAATTTTAGACTGGCTGTCCTGATGAAAATGTATAACTCTGGAATTTTGCTGGGAAGGAAATCGAAAGACTGGACCTCTTAAATACCCCTAATATAAAGCTTTAAAGGGCATGCCTCTATAAAACAAAATAACAATAATTTATTGATTTTATTATTATTATTATTATTATTATTATTATAAGCTATTATTAGTATTGGTTATTTGTAGTAATAATAAAATAACATGAAGTAGATGTAGACTGGTTAAATTTATGTATCTTTAAAAAGTATTAATTTAATATTGATAAAATTAGGTTTTTATTTTTAAAAATTAACATGGGTGTGATATTGGGTTAATTTGCTTTAAAAAATTATAAATAATTTTTTCATGTACTTCGTTAACATCAGAATCAAGTGAGCGTTATGCCTCTTGTACAGAGCACTTGAGTAGCTGTTAATTAATTTCCTGCTTATGAAGAGCGTTTCAAATCAGTTGCAGAGGATCCATTTTGATTGCTTGGACAGCAGCACATTAAGGCAGTAAACATCGAGCCAGTTTACAAGTTTGAGAAATTACAGATTGTCAAATTTCCCCATCAGATCTCAAACGTGTGTGTATCAAATGGGGAATGGAATAGCTGTGTAAATGCGTCATGAAGTTAATCCAGTCTTAAATTTAAGTTTATTAATATGTGCTTTATAAGTAATAATAAACAGCCAATATCCTCGTAATATGCATGCTAATAAGCAACTAGTTAATAGTGAATAACTGAACCTTAAAATAGTGTTACCAAATAAATCCAACTGAACAAGTTTTTGAGATGGGCATTTATCAACAAAGTCATAGCCATGTACGGACTCAGCGAACAAGTAACGCATGTTCACTTTTCCTTCTACAGTTACGTGCAGACTGGTTGTATGTCTTTGAAGCTGATTCTGAAGCGTTTTTGGCCATTAATCTCAGACACACTGACTGCTCCTCCATCTGTAGGGGTGGACATTACTCGAGAGGAGAGGTTAGTAAACAATAAACACTTGTGCTCTGATTTATCTTAAGTCTCTGTCTAAATTCTACACTCTTGTTGATTTAAAAATGCTAGTTTGATTTCATAGTTCAAAATCTATTAGAATTTACAATTTGTGCACCGCAAAAGAATGTGTATAATGCATACACTAAGGCTTATTTAAACACTCGCAGCGCTGGCTGATTTGCTGATGTTCCTCAATGTATTCGTCACATGACCAACAGTGTAACCAAACAAGTTTTAATTCAACCGATTCTGTATATATGTATTTTGTACTTATTAATTTGTTTGTCCTAAATCTTTCCCTGCCAGCATTTTCTTTTCTTTTTCCTTTTTTTTTTAATCGCCCGCCACATTTTTGATCATTTTCACAAGTTGCATATCGCCCAGAATATTTTGTTGAATGAATATCTGAACATGCAGTATATCAAAATAAAGAACATACCATCTGCTTAATTTTTTTTGCATTCCTTTCTTTTCTTTTTTTTGTTTTGTTGTGTCAACCCTTGAATGTGTAAGTTCAATTTTAAAAAAGCCTTATTGACAACTTAATCTACAAAATCTATAGAATCAAAGAAAAGCTGAGAAAATTGAGTCCAACACCCCTAATGCTGAGAAGGGTCTGTCTGCAGACTTGCACTCTCAGACTTGCATGCTCTGTCAACTGCACTTCCTCTGCAAGTGACGTCTATATATATACTTACGGTCGCAGATGCTGTTGGGCACAGATATACATATTAAAGGCCTTTATTATGTATATCTATGATTAGGCAGCGGAGCCTGTGGCGTTGGTCAAAGTGGAGAGAACGTACTGCAAGCGACGTCACTTGCAGCGGAAGTGCAGCTGACTGAGTGTGCTAACTCTGAGATTACAAGTCTGCAGCCAGACCCTATTGCTAATGTTTGCAGTCATATAGCTTGTCCAGGGTCAACATTTCATTCAGTAAAATTAGGCAGTTTGATTTATTTATTAAAAAAAAAATGTAATATATGCTGTTGAATGTTGATGCTTGAGTTATTTTACATATGCTTATGAAAAGATGATGCAGAAACAAGCGATATCAATCTTATGTTTTAACAAAACAGAAAACTCAATCGATTGTAGGGAAGCGTTTTCTCACATGACGAAAAATTCATCAATTGCGAGGAAAGAGTTAAATGGTGCCTTTAATGAGCCAAAATCTTCCACATGGTGAAATTGCATGGTGTAAGTCATGTAACTGGGATGTGTATTTTATGGGACTTTTATGATTTTTTTCAGGCATCGGAAATGTAAAGCATGCTATAAGCAGTTGAAGAACCTCAGTAATGTAGTGAAGAACCGGGCGGAGCAGGTTGGTCGTCATGGCAGCACTTTCAAAGAGCTACAATTACTTATGGCTCCATTGGACTACTGAGAGAGACACGCACATGCGCACGCAGAGAAACGCTCCTCAATCTCCAAACACTAAAAGCTCAGTCAGAAAGAGTCAACAATGGGCAAAGCACTGATCTCCATGACTGAGCTATTCATTCACGTGCGTGTGTTCATTTAACAAGCACAGTTTGGAGTGAAGTATTTATATAGGCTTTTGGTGGCTATTTTCCTAGTGGATAAACCCTCTTTTTTTATGCACAAGTTGTTTTTTAAACGCTGTCAATAATAAAAATGAACTTTCATATGAAAGGGATTCTCAAAAATATTTGGTGGTGTTTGGATGAATCTTTTGTATGCTTTATTCCAGTGCTAGTAGCTGTTTTTTTTTCATACATTGATTTACCGTGAATCAGTTATATATATGCAAAAGAAACACACTTTAAAGGTGCAGCCGCATTTACTGGAGCTCAGCATGAGGACGAAGTCCCAGTCTGACTGTGCTTGTGTTTAAGTTGTTCATGCAAATTTGCTCCATTGACTAATAGAAAGCTGATTTGATAGTGACTACTGAGTAAGCAGTGCTACATTCATCACTACATGAGTGACGATGGCCTTTTTTATTGACTTAAATGTGATTTAAGAATGGCAAGCTTTGAGTGACTTAAGAACTTAAGCTTAAAGAATCCAGAAAGTAAAAATAAAATTGTTTTAATCTACAAGACCAAATAATAATTTGTGTGTTTTTTTAAAAGAAGTCTCTTCTGCTAATCAGGCCTGCATTTTATTGATCAAAAATACAGTAAAACAGTTATAACTCTCTCAAACATTGATAATAACCAATCAAATTAGCATATAAGATTTCTGGATCATGTGACACCTGAAAACTAGAGCAATGATACTGCAAATTCAGCTTTGCGACACAGAAATCAAATATATTTTAAATTATATTAAAATGGAAAACCATTATTTTACTTTAATATTTCACAAGAATCACTTTTTTTTTTTTTTTTTTTTTTTTTTGCATTTTTGATTTTTTTTAAATGCAGGCTTGATTAGCAGAAGATACTACTTTCAAAAACATTTGTTGTAATGTGTAATAATGTATGTATAATGTTTCCAGAGTTTTGATTGATAATGTACATTAAACAATATTTTTATTTTTACTGTCTGGATTCTGACAGGCAATTACTGTCTTTTGACTGGTAATGTATGTGAATGAACACATGAATGTTTTTATGCCTAAGCACATATATCAGGAAGTACACATAATGAAAATGTAATGAATAATTGGAATGCGTTTTTAAAAAAACAGTTTTAAATTTCTTATTCTACTGTTAATTGCAAGTAAAGCCTTAAATGTTTTTTTGATGACTGCAGATATTTAAGATCAAGCTTTTTAAACTGAACAGACCTCGCAAACAAATCAGTTGTAATGTTTTTGATCCAACATATCCATGTGTATTTAATAAGAGCCTAAAACACTGAGCTGCATAAATGTGAACACACTGATGCTGCATTTAATCAGAACATTTGTGTGCTGTGATACAAGTGTATGCATCATATGCTACTGATAGGGATAAAAAAAAAAAGCCTGCAGAAGTAGTCCTATTTGCCTTGAGAAGGAAAACAAATGTAAAATTAATCTAAACATGTTGCGAGGCATACTAAACACACTGCGGTTGCAAAAGTTCCAAAAGTCTTTCAAATAACTGGTGAGTATGAAATGAAGAGCAAAGGCACTTGTAAATTATTTCAATGTGATCAATGCTTTATGTGCAGAGACCTTTTCTTGGTTGACAGAGGAAAATAAATAATTTGAGCTTTATAATAAAAATGCAAGGACAATGTTTTAGTGCAGATAGTCGTTCATGTAATTTTTTTTCTCTTTTTTTTACACCTTTTATGGTCATTACACATAAGCTTTGTAATACAGACATGGGTAGAAAAATATACCACAACATTCCTCTGTAAGCATAACATAATCTCCATCTGCATTTAACAATAATATATTTTGTCCAAAGTTGAGACTTGTAACATCACCTGTAAAAGCCTAAAGCATCGCTATATTCTACATTCTGGAGAGAATAGACTTAAATGTCGCTATGTACAAGGTGTAATGGTTGCTTAAGATATCACATATGTCTACATACAATACAATAAAGCATCTTGCGGTCATATACAATTCCAGCATTATGAAGAACTGCCTCAGAGAGAACTCAGAACACTTAAATGGCATCACTTTGGCACTTTTACGGCAATGAATTATCTATAGAGAGGAATGATTATATAAACAATGACATCATTCTTATATCATCCCATTTGTATTGACTCCGGCCTCGACATTCAAGCAATCAAGCGTTTCGGCGTATATTGCAATGCATTAAAATAATGTGCTTGGGAAGCCATTTACATGAAGGGTGATAATGGGTTTGGGTTTTGCCCTATGTGGGTCTCTTCAGTGTACTTGCATCCAGTAAACCATCTTTGAAAAGCAGCAGAAACAAATAATTTTTCTCTATAAATAGCATTTAGCTTTGTTACATTACCATGGATCCACCACCTTTCTGTCCTACATTATTTTTTATAAATCTTTTTTTTATTTATTTTTTTTAATTTTTTTAAATTTTTTACAAAAAGCATAGAAAATAAGTCATAAGTATATGAAACAAATTCTTAGGTCCAATGCCATACAAAAATGTATGAATTAACTCTGAAGTCATTTTGAAATATTTGTTCATATTATAATTATTTAGTGTCACTCAGATTAATATTTTAGTAGCTGACAAATAATTTCCTTATGTTTATTTCCTTGTTATATATATTGCAACGTTTGCAAAAATAAATAAAAATAATAATAATAATATATATAGATGTTTTACAACTTACTGCTGCAAAACTTTTTTAATCCTTGCATTTGGTCTTCCGAGCGAATTCCTTGAACAGATTGGAAGAAAAAAAGTATACGAGGCGCCGTAATACCATTAATAGCTCTGCGCACACTGTATAAAACACCATTTAAGAAGATGCTGGAGTAATAGAAGGGAAATGTCTACCTTCTCCAAAACAATATCCCTAAAATTCCCATGCGCCTACTCTGATGCATCAACATGCAATACCTGCATGCATTGAAATAAATCCATTTTTCCGTCCTTCAGCGTCCTCTGCTTGATAACAACTACTGATTAATGTTACATGTTGCTTTAGATGTTGCTCAGGACCACTGCAGATGACAAATAACGAGGCATCACAAAACTAATGAACCTTTTGTCTATTCAAGCT
This sequence comes from Pseudorasbora parva, assembly GCF_024679245.1. Lineage (NCBI taxonomy): Eukaryota > Metazoa > Chordata > Actinopteri > Cypriniformes > Gobionidae > Pseudorasbora > Pseudorasbora parva. Next base: position 26,200,875 of record NC_090172.1, read on the forward strand.
ATACGTTTTCACAGACACGGGCCTAATATGTTCACTATTATGTATTTAGGTTGATTAATAGGTTACATGACTTGTGTGAACTCTGCACTTGTATCTATGTCTTTTAAAGTCTAATGACTGTACAGAGGAGAGATTGAGTAATAACATCAAGCTTTCTAAGACCCTCCATAAAAATAGACTGATTAGAGCCTCACAATATTCAAGTAAACATATTAGCTAATATTCATAGAACTCATATGCTAATATTCTTTAAATTTTTTTAAAAAATACTAAAAAGACCATCCAAAATGAAACCTAAAAAAGGTGCTTATATATGTAAGCTGGGGCTAGTTTCGACTGATGGAAGATTAAAGGCCCGTTCACACCGAGAATGATAACTATAACGATAATAAATATATTAGCGTCCACACCAACACACAATGTCGGTCTACTTGTTCTAAGCACGCTCTGCAGTTTTGTTGTATGCCGCTTTAAATGCTCAAGCTCTATAAAGCAGGATCGATTCTGATTGGCTGTCAATTTTTTAATCGTTCATCAGCTGGAGAAAAATTCTTCTGGAAGTGACTAATTGCAATTATATCGTTCCTGTTATCATTATAGTTATGGTGTGAACTCTGCTACTCTTTTATATTAAGAATGTTTTTAGAATAGTTTTTTCGTCATACTTATCATTAATGTGAACGGGCCTTAATTGTTCGGTTTTGGAACTGCGACCTAATACATCCCCTAATATGATAGATGCGTTTCATCTCCACATATCATATATCCAGCATATACAAGTCCTGACTACAGTAACAGTCAAATTCATTTGGCTCTGTTTAGTTAAAACACCCTGGATATGCTAAAAGAGTGCCCATTTCTCCCAAGCGGGAATGTGCAGAAATCGGCTTATATGGAATTTCTTTTGAATAAAAGCGTTATGACACTAAATTAGCATGTGCATACAGGCCAGCTGGCCCTCTTTGGGGTGGGACTATATGGCTGACTCCATGTTCTCGCTCCAGGCGTGGTCATCTAGGTTGTAAATAAACTTGGTGCGGTTGGAAGGGTGTACAATGTCCTTGCCCAGGTTGTCCAGGGTGAGGTTGGAGGCGAACAGCTGGCTTGGGGTCAGGTAGTCCTCACTGTTCTTAATGTACCTGGAGTAGTTCTGACGCAGACACTGCCAGGTGACGGTGTAGAGGATGAAGGCGCTGGATTTGAGAACGATGGCGATACTGACGTAAAGGTAGCGGTAGGTGATGTTGTCGTAAAGCATGCAGGCCCCTTTAATGCCGCACACGGAGCTCCACAGGAGGCACGTGGAGTCAATCCCAATGCCAAAGATCAGAGGTGGAGGAATAAAACCTGTGACATGGAAAACAGAGGTCAGTATAATAGCCTAAGATATTTTATTACTTTGTATATAAATTTGCCTTAAGTGCTTTACAAATTTGTAGACAACAAATTTGCTATTTAAAGATTACATTTACACATTTGCAGAGGTTTTTATACACAGTGATTTGCAGTACATTGGTTCTGCCACAGAAGATTTTTTTAAAGATATTTGTGACTTTGTCTCAATGTTATAATGACAAAAGTACAAGATATAAACATGCAATTCTGAGAAAAAAAGACTCACAATTGTGAGTTGATATTCTGCAATTCTGAAATAACTTGCAATTGTGAGTTTATATCACAAATGCGAGAAAAAAAGTCTGAATTGTGATTTTAAGTCGCATTTATCTTTTTTAATTCAGCCTCTATAACTGCCGTTTTAAAGCTTTTTTTGTTACTTTTTTAAAATAAAATCTTTAATTCAGCAAGGGCGAATTTAATTGATCAAAATTTTACAAAAGATTTTTATTTAAAATAAATTGTTCTTTTAAACTTTCTATTCATCAAAATATCCTAAAAAGATGTAGCCTGGATGCCAGCCGAACTTGGCCCTGCCCACAACATTTTTAGGTCGGGCAGTTCGGACAGAAACTGTTTGGACCAATGAAATCATCAGGGCAGGCTTTAGACGATGATGGACAGATAATCAACATTAATCATCCACGTCATCAAAGGGGCTTGAATTATATTTTTTCGAATCCTAAACGGAGAGCTTGTTTGTATATGCATTCACCTTCACAATTTCTCTCAGAAATGATGATCATGTTGGGTAAGTACTCTGTGTATCATTAAATTATGTTTTTTTTTTTACAACACCGGCAAAGATCGTTTATTCCAGCCTGATACCAGCGCGTGTGCAGACAGGGTTGCCAAGTTTTTACAACAAAACCCGCCAACTACTAGCCCTAAACAATAGCTTCTCTGGGTGGGTTGGGGGGGTATTGTTCTCCGAAAAAAAATGACATTTGGGGGGTAAAATGTGTGTTATTTTGCCAAGGTTGCCTGCTAAAATTTGCACTCATGGGTCTATATATCACATAATAGTCGCTTCAACCCGCGGAAAAAAAATGCGGACTTGGCAACACAGTGCATTTGAGCTCTGTTGACATTTGACAATGCGTCGCTTCGCTGCTCTGATTGGTTGTAGGTCTATCCAATTAATGTCTTTCCTGGTTCGGTTGAAACACGCCCCATAATCATAGCCCAATGGAGCAGTTTCACACTCATATTCTGACTACAATTGTATATCACTTATTATGCAAAAATCTTACCTAGCAGCCGGAGCAACAGGAAAAGAACTCCAAGGGCGTAAGACTTCAGCTCTGGGCTCACAGTTCTACACACACCAACGACTTAAAGATTAGTACTAGTTCATTATGATGTGCAGATGACAACCATGACTGATTAAGACTCATGAAACCACTGACATGGATCTAAATGTACTGGGGTTTAAACTTGTGTCAGCGGTATTACCTGATCAGGATGATGACGGATGGAGTCTGAGCCATGGCTCCGATCATGCTGCACACGCACACGACTGCGAGGAACGTGAGGAAGGCCTGCTGACAGCCGGGGCTCGAACACTTCCCCGGCGTGGCTGTACCGGGCTCGTCGCCTTGGGCGATGCACTTACAGCCTGTCAGATTCTGAGAAAGGGAGGGGGAGAGCAGTGCTGAGTGCATATTTCATGATGGATCTTAAGTGCTGCTCAGGGGATTTCCAGATGACCATCCAGAGGAAAAAAGAACCGAAGATTTGAGACAAAGGGGACTGATGTATCTTAAAGATGGAAGAAAAACGGGCATTCCCTAAAGTACTTTTGATACTTATGACTTTAGGAAGCGTTTATGTGTGCCTGAGTTTATTGATCTGTATGAATTGGGGAGTGTGTCTATGACCAGCTGTGTAAGGAGACTCACGCCTTTAGTGCAGCCAGCCAGGCAGGCTGAGAGGTAGGTGATGCCGTTGGAGCCGCAAACGGGGCTTAGAGAAGATGTGTAACAATTACAGCCTGACAGACATGCGGCCTCCGTCCGCTCCCATGAACCTAGGCTCCTAAATGGAGAGAATAATCAAGGGATGAGCAGGGATGACGTGTTCCTTTCAAATGCACAGTTTAGTGAGCCGAGTTATAAACACGATCCTCTAAAATTAATGCTACAAACACAAGTCTTTATACTCTAAGTGACTGTATTTATTGCCAATTGTTGTGGATCATTAAAAATTTGTGTGAGGCTTTTATGCTGTAGCGCTCTACTCACTCGTTGCCATAGGCAACAGTCACCCCAGCGACTGGGCCCGTATCGCAGCCAAGGAAAAGGAAGGAGACGTAGCAGGCCGTAGAGATGATATTGACTAGCATGGCCAGACGGATAGCCCCTAATGCAGACAGATCCAACTTTTTCACCAGGAGGCCGCCCAGGAATATACCCAGGCAAGCACAGGGGATTGCTGTCATACCTGTAAACACAAGCAAAAAAACAAAACAGATTTGACAAGAAGCGTGCAGTTACTAGCAGTGATTTTATTTCAAATTGTGTTTTGTGACTTGGATGTTTTATGTGTGCTTGCCTACCTAGGAGCTGATTGGCAGAGGACGTTGAGAGGTTGAACTGCTGTTCGAGATATTTCCCTAGGAAGGCAGCGAATCCAGCCACCACACCGATTTCCATACAGGCAGCGAGAATGACACAGGTGAACACCGGGTTGGACAGCAGATGCTTAGTCACCTTAGGGATAACTGAGACGACAGTGGATGATCAGATGAAAATGTTGTTGAAGAGAATGTTGTAGTTTAGGGGTTTTCAAACTTTTTGATTTCAAACATCTGAAAATATGATGCGCTCCCCTCTTTCAGGATTCCACTTTTAATTAAAGCCAAAACAAATGATTAATTTATGTAAAGCTGACTGTATTATTATTATTTTATATTGTGTAATTATTTATTGGAAGCAGCTTTTTACACCAAGTGTTAATAGCAACTAGATTATATTTATACTAAGTGCAAATAGCATATGCTATTTAATAAGTGAAAATAGCATACTGTATGAAAATAGTGATATATTAAATTTACACCATATAAAAGTAGCAGTTCTTTGCAATATATGTAAATAGTAATTACATGCAATTTATACTTTATTTTGATAGATGCATACTATTTGCACTTCAGTATTGTTGTACATTAACAGGATGCAATAAAAACAAAGTGTAAATGATTATATTTACAAAAATTATTACATGGATACCGCCTTAATGGGACAATAAAAACTCTCCCTACACCTACCCCTAACCCTACCCAATAAATGCATTTATTATTATTATTATTATTATTATTATTATTAAACATTTTGTTAGGCACTTTATTTCCATATGTAGAATATTTACTTAATTTTTATTGAAAGTAAATACCTTTCCGATGTGATTTGTGATGAGAAAACGGAGACGAGCGATCTTTGCAAAAGGAGGATTCGAACCAGGGTAGATTGTGTCAAAACCAAGGATCTTAAGCCTTACGCTTTACCACTGAAGCCATTGAAATATGTGTTTTTTTTAAATCTTGTTTGACCCAACCAGGCATTGTTAGGCAGAGCCAGTGCGAATGGAATTTGCACTGTGTAATTTGACACTCCCGATATTTATTTCACATACTGTACTCTTGTGAAAGTAAAACAAAACAATTTAAAGCAGTTTAGCAAGATTTCAACATAGAAATATATTACAAATATATAACATAAACATAAGCAAAAGCTCAAACGTGCTCTGTAAGACAAGAATGAACCTCACTGGTTCTTACATGTCAAGCGAACATGCTCGAGCATCTGTTTACCACAACTGATGTGTGAGTTAATGATGATGTATGTAAAAATAAAAGCCTAAATTAAATCTGTTCATCATATAAAGCAATCGAGTCTCTTCAGAAAGTTTGGGCTAAACCGCTCAATTCACATGGATTAGTTTCACAATCTCTTTATGAACTTTTTAAAGCATCAAAGTGGTAGTTGCATAGCTGTCAATGGGGGGACAGAAAGCTCTAAGATATTAACTGGAAGATCTTCATTTGTGTGTTGAAGATGAAGTCTTACAGGTTTGGAACTTAATACAAATTTTTGGGTGAACTATCCCTTTAAAAGCATTTTTAGAGGTCTGAAATAAAGTCTAAAACTCCTACAAGTAAAGAACTGACAACAATGACAAATCAAACGAAATGATTATTTCATGTATGATAGATTATAAAGCCTCTGTGTTTAGACTCTTTTTCTCTTGTCTTCTTTCTCACCCTGCAGGTGCTGGCAGCAGGTGAGGCCAGTGCTGATCTCTGGGTCATCTGAGGTTTTGACTCCCTCATACTCCTGCACCAGCTCAGCAGGCAGCATGGCCTGTTCGCTCTCACCCCCTGGGCCCTCCCCAGGCTCGTTCAGCGACTGCGGGAACCCAAACATGAAAAACGAGGAGATGAAGAGGAAAAGGCCACATATGATAAAGCCGCCCCACCAGGCACCGATCCAGCGTGGATCGTCAGGAGTGATGTCCAGCGTGGCTGTCAGGAGTGAACAGAGATCTGATGAGATATTACTGAGATACAGTTTCATTACATGCATGCACTTAATAGATGTTTTTTTCCAAAGCCATTTACAATTAAAAATAACATGATTGATTTGTGATGGCAATACTCACATGTGTCAATGAAGACCGCATCAACATAAACTTTGGTGCACAGAGAGCCAAGAATAAAACCACAAGCCGGTCCAAAGACCAGTGTAGAGAATAAGATACCTGTAATGAAATACAACAGACAAGAGTCAAAATAGTTATGTAGGAAATGATATTCATTCATGCAGAGTTTTGGCCAGATTGTTGTCAATTCACTTAAATGAAGTTCATTCAAATCCCTCATGGGTTAATAAGATGGCCTTTGTGCTACTGATCTAGATTATATGATATTAGCTTATGTAAATGAAAACTCTAAAGTTTATTATTATTGCAGAAGGGGAATTAAAATATACATTTGCAATCAAAATGATTGAACCACCTTGACCTGCAGGACATTGTTGCCAAGAACATGTTATGGAAACAATTCAATAAAGAAATCAGTAAACTATTATATAAAGATTATTAATACACATTCAATTTATTCTGAGAACTTACTTGATGCGAAATTTAAAAAATTGAATTGGCTCTACAAAATTATTCATCCCCCATAAATCGCATTTTGTGCTGAATCTTTTAATCTCCAATAAACGCTGCCTTTAAGTGCTGAGAAGCTTCTGTTACCCGCTACTGAAATCTTGGCCAAGTTCTCACTTGAAAAAGGTTCCAAATCACGGATAATCTTTGGTTTTCACGTTACCACTGCTTTCTTCAAATTCAACCAAATATTTTCAGTGAGATTTTAAATCTGAAGACTGTACAGGCCACTCAAGAAGATTCTACGACTGATCACTGAACCAAGCTTTAGTAGATTTGGCAGTATACTTTGGGATGGCTGTCCTGCAGGGCTGTCCCATTGGTCATCAAGCTTCAGTCACTGCACCAAAGGCATCAAAATCTTTGCCAAAATGGCTTGATACTTCAAATAATTAATGCTGTCCTTCATACAGTCAAGATTTTCACTTCCTGCAAAAGCAAAACACCCACATAACAAGACTGGACTTCGTAGCAGGACTGTTTGACCATGGCTCATAAGCTTTGCCTTTTCTGCACCAGACGTAACCCTGATCCATGGGTCTAAAAAGTTTCAGTGTGGTCATATCACCCCATAAACTCCCCACAGGTCTATCCCAATTTTAGCATATTCAAGTTGGCCTTTTATGTTCTTCTTGGTCAAGAGTGGCTTTCGGCAAGATGTCCCAACATGAAAGCCATACTTGTCTATTGTTCTTATATTCTGCATTGAAATTATTTTTCCTCCTTTCATCAGATAATTTTGCAAGTCTTTGATCAAACATTGCATTTCCCCATATGATATTGTGCATTTCTTCAACACTTTTCTTCTTTTCTGTTACAACAGCTTTTAAACCTATAGTCTGCCAGCTGTTTTGAAAGTCTTCTTGTAGCCATAGACTTTATAATATAATAAAACTATTTGTTCTCTATAGCTTTTGTGAGAGCTCTTTTGACCATATTTGCTCCTCACCTTTAGGCTAGCACATGCATGGGCTAAATGTATGAATGTGTAATAGCATAAGCTAATTTAGTTTTGTTCTTAACTGTGTATTAACACATACAAATAAGTGACTTAAAAACAGCAGTTGAATAGGGGTTGAATAATGATGACTTATTACAAAAGAATCCTATAAATCAAAGGTATTACATTATATATTGACATCTTCACTTTGTTTTACTACTAAACGGTTTTACAACTAAACTGAAAAAACTCTGTATTTTTAGAAAAAGCTTACAGTCTCTGGGGGGTTGAAAAGTTTTGATTGCAACTGCATTCCCTTCTGAGACACAACCTAAAATAGCCCAAAGTAAAGAAGCAATTTCCTTTAGTGATCGTGTACATTTTAAATGTTCTCTAATAGCTCATTTGCATAATCAACATCATCATTGCTATAACTGGCATCTGATGAGTTAATGATAAAGCTAAAAAGCACACACATTTCTGTGTTGATTATTATATCTTGTAGGAATAGTACTAAAAGGGTAGTAGTCAACATATAGATTGTCCATGTGTTAGTAAATGTTGTACTATCAGCTGTTTTGCCATTCGGTGAGTAATTATCTGTCCAGACTCAGCATAATCATTATCAGAGTACACTATAAATTAACATGTAGAAGACAATGTACAGTCAGATGCAGCTGACGGGGTGATCTTGTATCATCCTGAAGGGGTTTATTTTGCAGTAATGACTGACTGACTGCACATTATCCTGTGCATTTTACGACTATTCGCAAAAGTAAATTTCACAACCACTACCATTCACACTGCCATTCCAAAGTTTGGGTTCGGTATGATTTTTAATAAGATTTGAAATAAGTCTTATGTTCACCAAGGCTGCATTTATTTGATCAAAAATACAGTAAAAATTGTAATATTGTGGTTATTTGCAATTTAAGATATCTATTTTAATATATTTAAAAATGTAATTTATTCCTGTGAGGACGAAGCAGAATTTTGTCATACAAAAAAAACAACAACACAGACATAAAATATAGAAGGATTTAAGTTTGATAGTTTATTATAAGTATGCATAACGGTTATGTCGTCTACCACGGTAAATGCTTGAGCTCTTTAAAGTCTGGTGGATTCTGATTGGCTGTCTATGTTTTAATCATTCATCAGCTAGAAAACAATTGTTCTGAGAGTGCTTCCAATGATAACTTTCCTCATTATAGTCGTGGAGTGAACTTTCCTATTCTCATAGAATTAGAATGATTATTAAAACTTTATAGTTATTGTCCTTGGTGTAAACAAACCTTTACTATGAAAAGAATGATCTTCACCTCATTGCTGTAAAAGGAAAGGGTCAGAAGGGTCTGTAACATGACCTTCAAAGTCAATATTTGCTCTGATCTTTAAAAAGTGTTCTAGCTATATCCATTAGCCTGGATGAAATTGATTAAGGATGCCAGTCCTAATGTTACCGCTATGTAATCCTAGATCAGTTCTCTTCCTCTAGGATTCTGTATGAATACAAACGCTGGATAATTCACTTTAAACAGCCGTTCTGCTTGTGCCTTTGTGAAAGATGCCAAATGCATTTCTGTTAACCAAAGCCTCTATGATCAAACAGCTAAATGACTGATTCCATTATGCCCACTAGCAATGACTGTCTCCAAAGAGGATGTTTATGTCTGTGCTAGTTTACATTATGTTTAAATAAGAGATGGGTCCAGTTTTAAAGGTTACAAAGGATTAAAACACGCAAGAGGGAGAGAGAAAGCTTGCATGGGTTGCACAGACATTAATGCTCACAGACAGTCAAGTCAGCTCAATGCAAAGACGTCAAACACCCTGCAGAGAAGGAGACACAGCAGAAATGATGTGAAACGCACACACGCAAACCCACATACATTCACAGAGAATCTTACAATCCGGACCTTGAATTACCTGTGGAAAGCTACTCAATTACAATAGTCATACACTGATCAATGTCCATGCTAAGATTATATTTCAGGAGCTTTCTTAAGACATTCACGTCTGCGGTTGATGATCTAGTCTTTGTTTGTATCAAATATATGCAGATTCATTGTTGTAGTGTGAGAGAAAGAAAGTGAGAAGAATAGCGAGAGAGTGAGAAGAATAGTGAGAAAGAGTGAGCTGCCTGAGGGATGACAGAGCAGCCAGCGCACATTAGCTTCACTGCAGAAATAACAGGCACTGAAGGCCATCATTGCTTCTTGTTTATCCCTCAAAACATAGCAACAGGAGATTAAGACAGTGATGCACTACACTAAACAAATGGGTTTAAGCTCAATTCTTGGAAATTTCCCAAGTGAATTCACCCCAAACCTAAACCCGCCACATATAATAACTACGCTTTTGTGTGCCGTCTTCTGTTAGGGAGTCCTCCAGGAAGCAGTAAAGAGCCGATGCACTAAGCATACAACATTTTGTGGCTTATAAATCATTAATAACAATAAGTGCTGTGATTGTTTCAACGCAGGATATTGACCGTAGTGCTACATGATATGCCCTAAAATAACAACAACACTCTAGTGTTTCTTTAGTGCCTGACCAGGGGTTCAAGTAGTGCTATTTGAGGCCATTTAAAATACAGTATTTGTCTTTAACTTCCATTCTAAAGTACAGCAAGTTGTTTTTAAAACACATTGAATGAGATATAAAATGAGCCTTTCTCAGGATACTGTGATGACAAGCAGAAACTCTCTAGGTCCAGACCAGCCTATTACACCTCTAGGTCACTGTTTTTTCTTACGGTTTGCTGTAGACCATAGTGAATGTGTAGCATTGCCATGATACCAGGTTCAAATGCAAAAGGAAAGCATTTAAACATTATGCTGTTGTTCTGTCCTAAAGTGGATTAGAATAGATTAAGGCAAACAAATCTGTTCAAAACAATTAATCTGTAATATAATCTGTTCACAATAATGTTCTATGTTAGGTATTATGAACCAACAATGAACAATACTAACGTTTTACAGTAAAGTTACATTTGTTAACTTAATACATTAGTTAACATGAACTAAAATACTTCTAAAGCATGTATTAATCTTATTTAATTCAACTTCAAAATCAATTTCAACATTTACTAATACATTATTAAAATCAAAAATTGTAGCAGACAATGAAGCTAACAATAAGCAGTTTTATTTTATTATTTATTTTTTCCTTTTATATTTTTAACTAACTAGCAAATATTAATATAAATACTGTAATAAATGTATTGCTCATTCATTGTTAGTTAATGTATTGACTAATCTTATTATAACGTGTTACCCATTACTCAAAACTGAACCATTTAAAATAATTAATAATTCTTTTTATTTTTTACTTTATTAATTGTTTAACCCTTAACTGAGTCAACTAAAAAAGCTAATAATAATAATAATAATAATAATAATAATGTACTTACAATAATTATTATTAATCATTAGATTATTTTAATAAAGGTTTTTTAACAATATGTTTAATAAAGTAAAATAAAAATCTATCTATAAAATCTGTCTATAAAATGCACCCCTGGTCACCAGGTACTCTCCACTATACTATTATTTCTACTACTATTCATTTTCATTATTTAGGAAAGAGAACAAAAAAATATGAATAAAGGGTTTCATGTTTGTATATGAATATAAATATGTGCTGCTGTTTGTCAGCCACAATATCTCTGATTAAGGGGCACTTAAGCTTTAGTGGCGGGGCTGGAGTGGGTACAATGATGGTTGTGTAGATCAGTCTCACCAATATAAAGGGAGGAGTCTTCACGCCTGACATGATCATCGATGTAAGACACACCCAGCGGCTGCAGGGGTGTCGCTCCAACCCCCAGAAGCATTTGCGCTCCGATCAGCAGCAGGTACATCATGTTGGTATTGGTTCTATTCCCACAGAAATAGTTAGGATCAGAGAGACCTGCTCGACTGCTATTGGAGCACACATCCTTTCCCTGTCCCACAGGTCGTGGTTCTCCAGACTGATATTCATACTGGTGGGTCAAGAACTCAGGCAGTGCTGACAGTAACGCTCCCAGCGCCATTACGATGCCCCCACAACCAATCAGACGCGGCCGATGAGCCCTGGCCCCAAAGTAGCTGACGAATAAAATGAGGGCAAGGTTGCCAATCTCAAAGCTGCTGGCGATCACACCCACATCAGCGCTCTGCAAGTTGAAACGTCGCTCTAGCGTGGTGAGGACACTGACCTACAATATAAAGAAACAATGCAGTTACAAAGCTGTGACAATGACCATGTGCCATATTCAAACCTAAAATATATTGTTTATGCTTTCATGGATTGGAGATCTTAAGCAACAGAAATGATGAGAATTTGCTGAGATCATGGATGCTGTGTACTGTCATGAAGAACTCATTTAGCCTACACAATACTGAAGGTATAAATCAATTCATATGAGAGTTGACAAAGAATATGTCATTTTTAAGCGATTTATACATTTCCCATTCAGGTCACAACATAACAAATCACAGCAGATTTGTTCATCAGGCACAATAAGTCATCGCTATGGAAAATAACATATCAATCTTTACCTAACCCTACAGACCAGATGCATTCATGCAGTGACATGAATGTGTGAATCTTTCTCCTGTGCTGAAAGCTAACCTAAATTCAATAGCCAGGTCATTTTAACATTTATTCCTTTAAACTAACTAGTATCTAAAGGTATGTTACCAGCTCAGTTTCTAAATTAGTTATAAGTAATCCAGTATTGGCTAGTATTAATCCCATTTGTCCGCAGTAATTGTTAGATACTAGTAAATTCTATTCTAATCGTAACTATTTCAATCCCCACTCACTTTTGTCAATTATTTCTTTGGCCATCTGTAATTTGGCACCTTCATTTTCTGAGACATTAATATGTCCTGGCTGTTTGTTCTAACATTTTTTATCTTGTGAGTTTACAATTCCTTTTTTTGCTTGTCATATGTAAAGACAGAATCAGAATCCCTGAAAATGTTACTTGTAATACCTGGCTACTAAGTAAATGGGAATGGTAGCTATTTATGTTACACTTTATTTGGTAACACAGTGTCCTTGTTACATGTTACATGTACTTACCATAGCAATAACATTAAATTATGCATAATTACATGCAACTAAACCAAACCAAAATCCGACACACTAAATACATGTAGTTAATTAATATTTACTTGGTACTTAAATATATAATTACACTTTAACAATGACAGCTTAAAATAAAGTGTAACCCTTTATTTTAAGGTGTCTTTGTTACACTGTAACTATACATTTAAGTATTGAGTAATATTAATTAACTACGTGTACTTAGATTAGGGCTTGGTTTAGTTGCATGTAATTATGCATAATTTATACTTATTACTATAATAACCACATGTAACGTGTAACAATGGCACTAACAATTAAAGTTACATTATTTGAATAGTTATAAATAACTAACTAAATAATAACTTCTAGTATCTGGTTACTAGTACAACTGAAATAAGTAGGCTACCAGCAACAACTGAAATGAATCTTTTAAATAGATGGAATCAATAATAACCATATAATTTAATGGCTATCCTTTTTTCATTTTATTAATTTACTTAACAGGGACACTGCACATTAATAAACACTACTCTAAATGCGCCAGAGTTAGCCAAAGGCTTTTTCATCATCCTTGGAGAGAATGTTAATCACTCTAAAAACAAAATATAAAATTGAAATGACAAAATTATTAAACTTGTGTTGTATGTTTTGATACCAACAGGCAAAAAAGGTAATTAAATATTCATATTATGAGTAAATATGGAATAGTTCCTAGTTTCTATGTGCTGGCCAGTCACAAAAGTATCACTGGAAGGCCTGTCTAATGAATGATAACTAGTGAACAGATAGGGCCTACTAGTCAGTACTGGAATAAGTACCAGCATCTAAATGATTAGTAGCCTAGGATATTCATTGAAAAGTTAATAGTGGAATTTTCAAAAGTACTATTAGGTAACTTTTGGTAATTAGTAGCTATTAATAAAAATAATATTTTATTTAAAGGAATAAACAGCTTTCCATAAAAGGTTTGATCATTCTGACATATTTTTGTTCCCAACCGGTTTCCACCATCAGTGGCTCAAAGACAAAATAAGGTAATCAACCACTGGGCCACTGATGAACATCTTCCATTATAGCGCTTCTAAAGCTCATGTAGAAATAAAGCAGTCGCATTACCCCACGCAAGAGCCCCTGCCTCATGATGTTGTTTATTTTTCTTGCTTTAGGGAAAAGGTAAGCGATGCGTACCGGACACCATTCAATGTCATCCACATACAGTGCGCACATAGCATGAGCTGCAGCCTGTGTTAACGGCTCGACTCACCAGATAGGCTCCTACAGTGCCCTGTGCCAACATTAAGGCACATTCTGATACGAGGAATATTTTGATGTTGGAGAAGCATGATGTCTTCTTTTGGCACGCGTCTGGCTCAGTGTCTGGCGTGCTTCCCTCCGCGTACATCCTCTGATGCGGACTGCAGCAAGCAGAAAGACAGGCTCGGACAGAAGGTGACCATTGAGGACGAGTGCAGATGGATCCTCAACAAGACGTGCACGGCTCCATTAATATCGCCTCCGGTTCCGGTGCGCTTTCAAATCGAACCGTATGATATTAATCTTGAGCGTTCTCTCAGTAGCTACTGTCTCCTCAAAAACTGCGCACTCGCATCTGATTCACTGATATGAATGGTCCAAAGAAACCGACGGAAGACCAATGCAGCCTATTAATAACCATGAACATCACCGACACGCGGAAACTGCGATACAGTATTACGTGAGGCGGTTACAGTGAGTCCGCTGCTCTTCTGTGAGGAGAGTTTGCCGGTGTGGAGGACTCAGCTCATGCGTGTCCTCATCTACACCACCACAGCCTGCACCAAATGATGACCTCTCTCTCCTTTTCCTTTCTACTGGCTCTCTTTATTTCCTCCTCCTCCCTCAAACACATCCATTAGGTATAGATAGATAGATAGATAGATAGATAGATAGATAGATAGATAGATAGATAGATAGATAGATAGATAGATAGATAGATAGATAGATAGATAGATAGATAGATAGATAGATAGATAGATAGATAGATCTCAATATGATGCATGGATAGAACGAAAGATTTATTCATAATTTTAACAACAGTAAAAGGGTTTAATCAAGAGCCAAAAAATAGCTTTTGTGTGTGACTTGGTGTAGGCAGTTGCTTCTGAATTGTAAAAGTGAATTTTATTCCCAGACTAAAAATAACCCTCAATATGTGTCCCCTGAGAGCAATGTGCCAAACTAGGGATGTATGAGCTGCTGACCAAGTGATCACACATGCCTATATTAAAGGTACAGTTCACCCCAAAATAAAACTTCTGTTATCATTTACTCATGGTTTTCCAAATCCATATGACTTTATTCTGTGCTGAAAATTATATGTCAGGCAAAATTGATTTGTTAGTTTGTGGTCACAGAGTAAGCGAATAGTAACATTCTTCTTTATCTCCCCTAGTAAAAATGAAGGTTAAAGGAACTGAAATGTATAAATGTTAAAGAAATGTATTTCAATTAATCATAAAATGTCCCTGTTATGTCATTAGACATTAAGAAATCATGTTCATTTCAAATACTAATATAACTGACAACTGCAGTCCAGCCAGGATTTTGTCATTTAAAAGTTGTTGTTGCAGCCCTTGACTGATGTTGATGTTGTCAGTAGTGTTTCGGCATCCGGGTTGCCAGCTCTGCTCTAGTTAGCACCGCTGCAGCCACAAACGTCCCTGCTGGATCCTGAAGCCTATCTGGCAACCTCGAGTCAGGGGGAAGGGGAGGGGGATACACCACTTCAGTCATTTGAAAGTGATTGCAGTACCAGTTTTGGCCACAATCTTACATACACTTCCTTTAAATATGAATCATGTATCATGGAATCGTTGTTGTCAGTTTAAGCCACTGCACTCTGTAGATCTATGATTAAAGGGTTGGTTCACCCAAAAATTATAAATATGTCATTAATTACTCAGCCTCAGGTCATTTAAAACCTGTATAACCTTTGTTCATCTTCAGATTATAAAGTAAGATATTTATATACAGATCTGTCAGACTTTTACGCTGTTATAACAGTGATGTAATAAACAGTGAAGCACTTCCGAGAAACTACGGCAGACCGCAGCTTACCATTGGCTAACTCCTGTGTCAGCATCACATGAATGCATTGTGGTGCTCTGCTCACGTGAACAGCATCGACCAAACCGGCATTCTGACGTAGTGCTCTGAAAATGCTTCACTGAATTTACTACGTCAGCAGCGTAGGAAACTAACACAGACGAGAAGAGGGTGTTGAATAAAGTCGGTATTTTGGGGCAATATTCTTGTTGCTTCGTAAAATTAAAGGGGGGGTGAAATGCTGTTTCATGCATACTGAGCTTTTTACACTGTTAAAGACTTGGATTCCCATCCTAAACATAGACAAAGTTTCAAAAACTAATGTTGGACGTTTTTCATGGAGTATTTCTGTGTTAAAAATACTCCTTCCAGTTTCTCACAAGTTTCGGAGAGTTTTTTTCGAGTATGGGTCGACTTGACCTTAATAGAGCGGAAGGTCCTTGTATGGGCCGTACGGGCTCTTCTCCCGGTAGTGTGCGCGCGCGCGCGTGACTAGAGCGAGAAAGGAAATGCACGGCCGTAAACACTCTCTCAGCTGCAGATCCAGTCGTCCGTGAACACTAATGTCGGTTATAGTCCGCGCCGCGCTCCACTTTATTCCTCCACTTTGACATTAAGCGACTTCAACGCTTCAGCACAGCATTCCGGGAAGGCAGCGCTGCATTTGAACCGATTTGAACGCAGAAATGCTTCAGTCGCATCGCAAAGTGGATCTCCACACTCCAAGAAGTGTGTTTTTGACGGAGCCGTCCCAGCGATAAAGGTTCGGTCCTGCTTTGGAAGAAGCCGGTGAGTAAATCTGCTTCAAATGTCTGTGCTGTTGGCTCGTCGCGTGAGTAAACATCAGTAAATGACACGATCGTTTCATCATTCAAATGCGCTAACGGACTTCATTGCTGTTCTATGTATAACGTTACACTAGTCTGACGTGCAAAACCGTTTTGCTTGCTACTAAGGTTTGGTCGCATACAATAGTCCATAAACCGAATCATGTCCTCGTAAACTGAGAGTAAAGACACACAAATGTTAACAGGCCACTAAATACAGTACATACCACAGAGACGGACGTTCTGCTGTTTCTGTTTCTATTTCAGCCTTCGAATTAGATTCTGGATCATATCTATTAGCTGAGATCGATAGCAAGGGTTTCTCCACGCTTGAGGACGTCACCGCTTTGTGCGCTCATCATTCTTTAGCTCCGCCCACACGATACGCCTTCAGGCGCTCGTTTTTTTCCAGAAAGACTCGGTACAGCCAATATTTCTTTTACAAATATAATAAAACTAAAGACTTTTCAGAGATATGAATGATGCAATACTACTCTATAGGTACTCAAGATTGACCTGAGATTGACTGAATCTGAGTGCCCCCCCCCCTAAAGGAATTGTGGTCAAAGCTGGTACTGCAACCACTTTCAAATTCCTGTAGAGCGGTGCATCCCCTTTTCCCCTCCCCCTGACTCGAGGTTGCCAGATAGTTTGCAGGATCCAGCAGGGACATTTGTATCTGCAGCTGTGGTAACTAGAGCAGAGCTGGCAACCCGGATGCAGAAACACTACTGACTGTGATTGGTGGATAGGCGGAGGGTGGAGCTTCTGGCCAAAACACAACATGTCAACATCAACATCAGTCGAGGGCTGCGACAACAACTTTTAAATGACAATATCCTGGCCGGACTACTGTTGTCAGTGATATGTCAGTGGGAACACTAAAATTATGATCTAAGTTATTCAACTAAATATACAAATACAATTAATTAATTAGGTCTTATTTAATTCTATAAACTATAATACTGATCTGCCAACATTGTCACTATATGATATATGAATATAAGCTGATACCATCACTGTTTTCTCCAGAATGACGGTAATCAAATCAAATTTTGTTGCACTATTGTTTAACACTGTGAAGCTGCTTTGAAACAATCGTCATCATAAAAGTGCTATATAAATAAAGTTGATTGATTGAAGTTGAATTATATAAGTATTTGAAATTAACATGATTTCTTAATGTCTAGTTACATATCAGGGCCTTTTTATGATTAATTGAAATGCATTTCTCACATACAGTTCCTTTAAGGTTGTACCACTGTAGTCATAAGGACTACTTTATTGCTGTCTTTACTTAATAATGGTAATTAAATAACTGTCTATGGAGGGGTCAGAGAGCTCTCGGATTTAATCAAAAATATCTTCATTTGTGTTCCGAAGATGAACGAAGGTCTTACAGGTTTAAGACGACATGAGAGTGAGTAATAAATGAAAGAATTAAAAAGTTGTGGGTGAGCTAACACATTAATATTATGCTCTTACTTTCTAAACATTTGTAATGAGTAAAATAGTCAAAATACACAGAATAATTCTTTCAGTCTTTCAGATAAAACACAATACTGTTGACTGCATCACACAGCAGTCATTTAGTGTGGCTATATTCACAGCAAGTGTGATTGTAGGTAATCACTAGTTTTGCGCTGAAGGTCTCTGTGCTTCAATACTCTGAGGGAAAGACAATTTACTGCTGCCTGGAGAATGGACTCAGCAATAGCATAACAGTATATCTCAGACTGTCTTTGGAGGCAGAGTTGATTTACACACACACACACATACGCACGCACACGCACACACACACACACACACACACACACACACACACACACAGTATTGACTGGTTGTTTTTTTTCTTTTTTTATCCATCCTACAGAGCAAGACTCACCACTCCTTGTGTTTTCCCATCTGTCTATGGCTCTGCTGGGCTCTTACGGTGATTCATTTTGAGCCAAACAGCGCTGTACTCAATTATACCATCATAGACCCCTTGTCTTTTTCCAGCACTTGCATCATCCCACCATCTTCTTGTCTTTTACAATTAAATTAAACAATTCAGCTAATAGCCTACATAAAAGAACCAGTTAAAGTGTATCTGGTGTTTCTTGTATATAATTCAGTTTTGTATAAGTTCAATCAAGGCCATATACTGAATTAAACTATATGATATCAGGTTTAAATAATACCAAACATTAATATTCATCATCAGTTGATAAAAAGTAACCCATAGTTAATTTGCTGTAGTGGGCTGATTCATCACAAAGATGACAAAAGGCAATGGATATGAAAATGTTGCTGCATGAACAGTCTGACACTGAATGTCAATAAAACAGACGGGTCGTACTATTGTGCACAAAGAGGTCTCAGAGGTCTCCAAAAATGACCTTTTAAAACTAATTGTCCATGCAAAAAAAATATATCCCACAAAATAAAAAAATGCACAATGCCGCTTATGGCATACTGTTACCTTAGTCAGAAAGTATGTTTTATACACAATTATTGATCACTGTAAAGTATTAATGTAATGGCAATACACTGGTCTTGGTCTTTTCTCCCCCATTGAGCCCTATAAGGTCTTGACAGTATTCAGCAACTTTTCATGTTCAACTTAATGGCTCCAATAATCTTTGTTTTCATTAATTTTTCATAAACTAATTTTAAAATAAACAGAAACGATGACACTAAAACAGCTTTTGTGCAAGTTTAATGTATTTACATCCATATTCCATGATATTATAGTAACTATATGCTAGTATAAACAGTAAACTACAAATTGTCCAACGATATGATGAGTGAACTAAAGGGCAATAAAAGGCAACTTGGTGCACTTTGGGTTAATACTGAGCTTAGGGAAGTATGAATAAATGCTCTCTGTATTGCCTGGATCAACATATTTTGTTGATCCTAAACAACATTCCTGTCCAAAAATGTTGTCCTAACCCTAAACCTAACACTAACTACCTATAAATTATCCCACAAATTAGAGGGATATAATACGTGAATAACATAGAAGCACCTGGTTGTAAGCCTAAACTTGTCCCTTGAAACCTGATTGGTTGATTAGAATGTTGTTCAAGGATCAACAAAGATGTTTGATCCAGGAACATGTTGTACTTTGTGAAATTGCGTTCACTTATGGGCTCTACAGTGCAAGGGGCCATCTAGTGGTCTAATGGTGTAGTGCACTGCAATTAGTGAACGAAAGCAAACATCAAAGTTGACAACAGAAGAATCAAATTATCTAAATCTATAATATAATTTCTCTAAATGTCACATTGTAAGATAATATAGTTCGTTTATATTGTACAGCTGTTTGAGTTATGTACACTTAGTTTATAAAGCTTTAAGCTTTCATAGATATTAAAGGATCTTATTAAATTTGATCTTTATACTTTTATTTTAACATTGATATTTAATAAATTGTAAGAAACAGACATACACACACACACACACACATTGTGTTTCCAAGTTTTATGGGGACTTTCCATATGCGTAATGGTTTTTATGATGTATAATGATGTATAATCTGTACATTCTATCCCCCTACACGGCCCCTACCTCTAAACCTACCCATCTCTCTCACAAACACACACACACACACACACACACACACACACACACACACACACACACACACACACACACACACGAATACACACGAATACACACGCACGTAGCCTTATAGAGAATATACCGCTATCCCAGACGGAGTAGGCCTACTGAATTTGAAAATTGAGCAGAAGTATACATAGGAGGGCAGAGCCAGGCTAATTATGTGCTTGATAGCTCTAATAAAATGCAAAACATTATGATAAATGGTATCAAGTTATTTTTAAAAATGTACTGGGGCATCAAGCAGATCTCCATTGAAGTCACTAAATATTTCCTTGCACTAAAAGAAAATAAAGATCTATTTTTTAAATAAAAACACAATTTAAGCTTAGTTTCAGAAAGTAGTTTATCAATATGTGGCTTAAAAAATAATTGACTTCAAATAAAATAATATACAACTTATAACTTGCAACACATTCAGTTTGGTTCGTTGGAAAGAATTTCTGGAATTAAAAAAACAACAAATATTAATTTAGTTTTATCTGTATTTAAAACCAGTTTAAAGCTGCTGTATGTAACTTTTTTGTGTTCAAGATTTACAAAAAATATATAATGAGAATGTACAACATGAATCCATTTTCCAAACTGTGCTTTTGTCCCTGAATCATTATGGTGCACTTATAATAGGTGTTATATTGGGATTTTAAACCGGTCTGGTAGGAGCCACTACAGAAGAGCACAGTCCCGGCGTGACTAGCCATAGACATAAACGCTAGAGAGCAAAAAGTTCCGGACTGCAGCTTTAGGTTAACAGACGAGACTGTACAATACCAAAGCTAACTGTAAATAATGAAGAGCTTGTGAAGCCGATGAAGTGCAGCAATAAATAGCAGTGTTGTCTCCATAAAGATGGTATGCATTGGGTAATGTTATAACAAATATTATTCATACACAAGGAAAATAATGTGTCCCAAAACAGACCCCTGAGGGACACCTTTAGAGACTGACAAAACAGACAAAGAGATGCAACCATTTAAAACACACTATGTTCTCGCTGAAAAGGAGTTGGCAAACCATTTGATAGCATTTTCAACAATGGCAAGTCTTTTTAATAGGACATCATGGTCAACTGTCAAAAGCCTTCAGTAAATCAAGAAAAGAGCTGCAGTGAATCTCCACCCACCCAGCAGACTTCCTAATGTTTTGGAGTTCACATTGGGAAATATATAGATTAAATAAATACGTTTAAAAAAATCAGCTGCTAGTTTTAAAGGTGTCATGAACTGGCTTTTCATTTTTTTTATCCTGTTGTCTGAGGTCAACTTATGACGTGTAATTTAATTAGTTACTAATCATATTAAACTGAAATTGCTTTGCATTGATGAAGTAATTCAAACCAGATTTATAATGGGTAACTTATAACAGTAAGCAATTACTTTCCAAAGTAACCTTCCTAACCCTGAATGTATGAGATTCAACACATTATTTCTGTTCTGTGGCTGTGGAATTTCTTTAAATTGTCATGAATTTAATTCTACTTCCTATCATTCCAATTCAAGTTCGACTTCTTGTGGGGCGGAGTCAATTCAATTCAAATTCCAATTCATGAATTGAATGGAGGCCAATTCTGAAATTCCATATTTTTAAGCCTGTTTGGTAGCCCGTCTAGAAAACACACAGCCCCAGGATGTTTGGCTTTGCAAGCGCTGATCACACAATAACAACACCCCAAATAAAGGATTCTCCAGCGTGCAAAGGTATGTCCTCCACATAATCAAAACGATCTGTAATAATGCAGTACTATCACATATAAAACCATGTTTTACTCACATAAGTGTGTTGCACCATCCCTTTCGGATCCATTATAAAAGGTACATCATCATTGTGTTTTAATCTCAACATGGCTGCAAATCCAGCGCGACCTTGTTTACAAATGATTCTGCAGCGAAATGACACAAACATATGTGCAATTTCTTATGCACGTGAGCTAGAAATTCATGCCAAATTAGAATCTGAAGGAAGCTTGTGCTGGGACTGTGTTCTTCCACAACCAGGCAATATCTTGCTATCTTCAGCATGTTTATTGCTCGGTAGCGTGATCCGTTTAGCTCCATGAGTCGGTGGACTGAGCTACAGAAGCAGGCGTATGTATCTGAGGAGGCGTTTCTGCATTCTATGACTTCAATGGTTGACATATTCTGAGATCTCTCGTTTTCTGGGCCTGGTGTCAATAAAAGCTTTTCTTTGACTAACAAGGAAGTTTTCAGCTCCCAAACTTGCAGGATATTCTTACATCACGATTAACTTTTATATATCAAAGGCTCAAGGAAAAGATTTCTCAATTCATCACCCCTTTAAATAAAATTACTTATTTGGGTCCAACTTACAGAAACAGAGAACTGGGCAAATTAACATTTTTGTGTAGTAAATTTACGTGGAACATCAATTGAGGGTACGAAAAGAGGATTTGTCATCAGTTAAGAGACTAAGGTAAGAGATTAATATAAGGAACCTGAAGATATAAAATGCTCATTTAAGATATTTCAATTATCATAGGCTCGAGGCAATCGAATCTGATTGTTTACATTTTGGGATGTTTCCAATAGATAGAAATCTAATTTGGCCCTTTTTTTTTGAAAGTACAGAGGTACAAAGATCTGAAGTACAGAGATTTCTCAACTTTCTAAAATGCACCAACTTTGGTGCTTCTGGCTTTAGCGGAAGCTGCATTCCTGTCCTACAGAAGCCTAGCTAGCTCCGATGTAAACCAAGGATTATTTTGCGCCTTTACTCTTACTTTACTCATCAGGGCATATTGTGCATAAAAGTATGAAAAAATGTCCATGCTAACTCAACATAATTTATTAATGTAATACGACTCCAGTCAAAAGATACAAATTATCATGAAATATCTGTTCAACAAAATGTTTTCCTTTCTATGTTGGACGTTTGGCATTCCTCACAGCAGATTTATCACCAACATCATTTGCAAATATTCCTATATCTGTACAGTATATTTATGAGGTGTATTAGTCAGGTAAAGGTCTGATAAAGAAGATTTTTCTGAACATTTAAGATTTAATCAAGTGGGAATATCCATCAAATGTGTTAAATCAAAGGAGCCACAAAAAGACAGAAGATAACCAATCCCAGTTAAAATAATAGTATTTCATTAAAGTTAATAGAAAGTTGCTATTTAAAGCTACACTGTGTAACTTTTTTAGTTTATTCTTAGCTAAAATCACTTAGTTCTTTCAAAAATATATGTGCTCATTAATGTATATTTACTTCTTTCAAGTAATAAAGTATTCTCGTAAATTTATAATATACCATTGAAAATACATATGGGTGAGGGGTTCGAATGCCAGTCGCCATGTTGCTCCTCCATCTTGAAAGTACATTTGCCAAAGAGGGACATACCCGTAAATTCAAGCTTCGCCTTTCGCGTTTTAACACTCGATGGCACTGTGAAGAGGGGGATTGCTTGAG
This sequence comes from Pseudorasbora parva, assembly GCF_024679245.1. NCBI lineage: Eukaryota > Metazoa > Chordata > Actinopteri > Cypriniformes > Gobionidae > Pseudorasbora > Pseudorasbora parva. Next base: position 26,224,407 of record NC_090172.1, read on the forward strand.
GCTGCTATATGAGGATGGAGGATCACTCTTATTCTCAAGGATATTTGCCAGAGTCGCCAAGGAAGCGGAAAAGAGAATTAAGACGGCAACGCAACGGGCAAATCAACAAGACAAAAGTAAATATTGGAGTGGCCTTTCCAAGATGGAAAGAGCTCATGAGGAGCAACGATTTTAAAAAGGACACCGGAGTTGCCAGCTTTCTTCTCGACAGGTAATATTAATTCAGCATATTTGTGTATATTGGAAGTTTTATTGTTGCTTTGCTAATTATATCATGGTGTGCTGTGCATAACACTAGAACAACATCTAGGATAGTTTTCCTCGCGTCAATGATGAAAAAGTATTGTAAACTTGTAACATAAATCTGTGTTCTATGACGGATAACATGAGATTAATATTTTAATTGCAATATAATTTGTGGGCTATATATGTAGGCACTTTAAATTTTAGTTATTTTTCATTTATTTTACTGTATACACAATTAATGCAGTCTAATCTGATAATGCTAGTGTAAGTTAGCTGTTTCTAAGCGAGACTTTCACCTTTACTTTTACATCTGTCCTGTAATCATATTCATTTAAGACGTATTATTGTACGATGTAAATATATTTAACACTATGACACCTTATTATGACTAGCCTACGAATGGGGCACTGGTAGGTCATTAGAGAAAATGATATAGCCTACAATGTAAACTTTGCCTTACGCTATTGATAGTCAACCAACTAAAGTCAAAGAAGCATCTTTAGAAAGCTCTAATTTTTAAAGCAAACCCCCCCTCAAACTTCTTACTGATCGATAGAGCAGTTATCACCCTAGTGTGGAATTTACTCCTTATGTATATTGCAATTCGAAAACCCTTTTCCAAACTATCACATCTGAACAGAGGACCTCAATTATATTTATTTAATTATCTGGAATAGCTTTGCTTAACCAAGTTTCAGAGAGTATAATTAAATTTGCATCTGTTGAATGAGCCCAGATTCTGTTGAAGCACTGAAAAAAAAAAAAAAAAAAATTATAACCTGAATCCATGTTTGTGCAAATAGTAAAAATAGTAGTTTGCTTTTTGGAATCTGTTCTTTAAGGTTTGCCACATGATTCTGAGTTTCAATGCCACATGCCACATCATTGTCAGGTTTCAATGAAATAAATACAAATATTGCAAATTATGAATGATGTTGTGGTAATGAGAGAAATCATTTACAATAAAAAATTATTTACTCTATGACTAAATATACACAGTCATTGTCAGATGTATGTCCATCCTTGGTAAATATGAACAAAGAAGGCTGTAAAACGAATTCTTTGTTTATCCTTTTGATTAGCAAAAAATCTATCCTTTAATTGAAGTAAAAGAATTGAAAGTGGGGGAGAATTTTTTCTCCAAAACACACTGGACACAATTATTGGAAGCCCCGACTTTTTATGAGTAAAATATCTCTGAAGTATAATCCCATTTATATTTACATTTCCAATAACACATTCCAGCATATTCAGTTGTCAGACACGATTGGAACTTCAAACGGGACCGGGTTCTGTGGTCAGACTAAACTTTAAAAAGAGCTTTATTGCTGCAAACCCACAAGATTACTTTGGTGCAAACAGGGATAAAAAGTGCCCCATGATCACGGTGAACTATACCGCTGGATCTTTAATCTTGTGGGCTAATTTTTCTTCCAGAGATCCTGGAAATCTTGTTCAGAGACATAAAATCATGGATTCTATCAAATACCAATAGATACAATATCAAAACCTGACCACCTCTGCTTGAAATTGTATAATGGGCCGTGGTTGGATCTTCCATCAGGACAATGATGATAAAAAAACAATCAAAATCAACACACAAATGTGTTACTGAACACAAAATGAAGCTTGTGCCATGACCGTCCCTGATCTGAACCCTATAGACGAGTAGTAAAGGTGAACTGAAGAGAAGACTCACCAACATCTGAAGGGTCTGGAGAGATTCTGGAGGAATGGTCTCTGATCTCTTGTCAGGTGTTCCCCAAAATCATCAGGCATTATAGGACAAGACTCAGAGCTGTTATCTTGGGAAAAAAATAGGTGGCAAAAAGTATTTAATAGAAGGGTGCCAAAAATTCTGGCCATGTGTATTATTTCCTAATTTCAAGAAACTGCATGACTCCTAATAATCCATTTTAAAAATGTGAAATTTTGTATTTGTTGTTCTAACGGTATTAATATTTTTAGATTCAGACTGTTGCAGTAATTAAATATTTTACAACATGTTTTGGGAATTATGTGTAAAGAGTTTAAAATGTTTTGGAATTAACACTTATAAATACTTCAGATCTTGTTATTAGTGCATGAAAAGGAAATTTGCTAATGTAAGTCTTTTAAAACAAACTTTCATTACTTTCATTTTTCCAGTAAATAAATTAATAAAGATGACAAAAAAGAGACATGACAAAACCAGTGTTAGACCATTTGGATAAAAACAAAGGAAGTGGATTTCATAAAGATGCTCAATGTTCTCGTCCCTGAAACTGAAACCGTTTTAAGGCTGTGAGGCTTTCAGAGTGGAATCACTATCACTTCTGAGCTCAGCGTTTGTCCTGCTGTGGGACACATTGACCTTCCTGACAACACTCTTTCACATCACATGTGTCTCTATTGCCTTTGAGCATGATATTACTAAGCACATCGCAAATCAAATCAAAAACAAAATCAACACACACACACGCACGCACGCACACACACACACACACAAAACTGTGTGTTGTGTTTTCATGTTTTATGGAGACTTTCCATAGAGATAATGTTTTTATTCTGTAAAACTGTATATCCTGTCCCCTTATTACCCTACCCCGAAACTTACCCACCACAGAAACCTTTATGCAATTGCATATCCCCATAAGTCAGTGTGCATTCAGGTTAAAGTCCCCACCGGAATAGAAAACATGAACACACACACACACACACACACCATTGGATTTTGGATTCTGCCACTGTCCAGTTGAATAGTTGGGGACACTTAATATTCAACAATATTACTGATCTGACTGTACTGCTGTTGTATGAGAACTGAACTGAGCTGGACAATGACAGAACTGCTTTATAGATTAAATTAACTAATTTAATAATGAATGATCTTTACAAAGGAACTAAATCAACAATTGACTTCAGCAATTGTAACAGGCAAAATGCATCTTTTTTCCTGTTATCACTAAAGCTGCTTAGAATTGTATGAAGTGCTATATAAATTAAGATGACTTACGCTTTTATCTATCCTCAACCCCTTCTTTAAAATGAATTAGCAAACTAACCTTAAGCCTCCATTAGACACGTGGGTCCTTTGATCACATTTGGCATATCTCAATTAACCACGCCCCCGGTGATTCTGCGATTCATTTGGACACTTGGCTGCCTCTGGTGTAGATGGTCAGCTCAGTCAACAGACCACAGATCTCTGGTCACCATCAAAACAAGGGGAGAACATAAGGTAATTCATTATTTACGTTTCTAAATGTAGCCTAACTGAAAAGTTTAGACAAAGTAAATATAGTTTATGAACTGTCATTTAAAGTAATAGCATCTACAGTTTCTGGAATGACCCTTTTGGGATTATTTCCCAGTTTCCACGTGTTTACAAGGTCTGCAACATCCTCACAGTTGATTTAACTACTGGTCACTGAAGCATAAAAGAAGAAGCATGAATTCAAGTCATCACATCGAAGATGAGCATTTTCAGAAGAACTCCACCTGTAAGCATGATGCCAAAAACTTAAACTCGAGCAGCACAGAAGATCTTTCTCACCCTCCTCATCTTCCGCACTTCACCACCGCGGCTCAGGTCCGAGTGACGCTCACCCTCATCCTGTGCGCGCTGTCCGCCTGCTGCAATCTTGCCGTGCTTTATTTAGCCAACCACAACCACAGAAAACGGTCCCACGTTCGGTTGATCATCACCAACCTGGCGGTGGCGGATTTGCTGGTTACGTTCATCGTCATGCCCCTGGACGCGGTGTGGAATATAACGGTGCAGTGGCTCGCGGGGGATCTCGCGTGCCGGACCCTGATGTTCCTCAAACTCGTGGCCATGTACTCGTGCGCTTTCGTGACCGTGGTGATTAGTCTAGACCGACAGGCTGCCATTCTCAATCCTCTGTCCATTAACAAAGCGAGGAGGAGAAATAAAGTTCTGCTGAGTGTAGCATGGACCATGAGTGTCGTGTTATCCATACCACAGGTAAGTGAGGTGTAGCCTACGGGGGAAACATTCTGATATGAGGTAGACTTTGGCCCCAAGATGGTCTCACATCTTAATTTTTTTTCTTGACCAAAATCATATGTCATACAAATGATATCAAAGTAATTTACACATTCTGTAAGGTTTAGCCCAGGGCTTCTTGGCCCGGCGTCATCTAATAGAGGTAATAATTTAATATTTTGTGCTATGATAATTAGCAAATGTGTCTATCTATTGTCCTTAATGAGACATTGGCTGGTGCATTTTGTGAATATATATAAACTATTCACATATTTCAGAACAAAAAGGAAAGAGTAACCTGTAGATATTGATATCTGTAATGCCTGTAATATTTTCTTTGGGCAGGTGTTTGTTTTCCATGTTGTGGTGATTGATTCCCCCAAGCGGTTTATCCAGTGTACGACCTACGGCAGCTTTAGCTCACGCTGGCATGAGACACTTTACAACATGCTTACCTTCACCTTCCTCTTCCTCTTCCCACTCGTCCTCATGATCTCCTGCTACACCAGGATACTGTTTGAGATCTCCAAGAAAATGACAGAAGACAGCTGTAAGTTCGTTTTTTTTTATCCATTATTGAATCAACAGTCCAATAGTGCTTCTTGATCAGTTTGCATGTGTCATTACCCTGAGGCATCTTTAGTTTAACTGTCAAGCTAACGTCTTGCTTTTGTTGTGATCTTTGTCACATCCAGTGCTGTCCAACAAAGTGCAGCTGCGCAGGTCAAAAAACAACATCCCTAAGGCACGCATGCGCACCCTGAAGATGACGGTGGTCATTGTCCTATCATTCATGGTGTGTTGGACACCTTACTACATGCTTGGCCTGTGGTACTGGTTCTGTCCCGCTGGCCTGGAGGTAACAGTGTCCCAGTCCCTCTCACACATCCTTTTTATCTTTGGCCTATTAAATGCTTGTTTGGACCCCATCATCTACGGTCTCTTCACCATTCCACTGTGTAAAGGCATGAGGCACCGACAGCGTGAACATAACGTTGTAGCTTTTGAGCTGGAGAACACTAATAACTCTTTGATGACTTCCATTAGAACTTCCACCTCCTCTCTCACTTTAAAGAGACTGACAGTTCAGCAGAATCCTGGAGAAAAGCTAGAATGGGACAGAGAGCATGTGCACAGGATTGGAGATGATGGGCCAAAGAATGGTGTGGCTTTTGCAAGTTATTCCATATATTTAGACTAAAGGCCAAACACGAGTTGTCTATATGTATAGTTTTGCATTTAATTACCATTAAAGCCGTTATAGGCACATATGTAATTAGAAGTGATTCAAAAATAGGTTATTTACAGTGATTAGTACATTAATACTGGCTAATGAGGTAACACCTTTGCACGCTGAATCTTTAGAGGAATTTTATTACAGTGAAAAAAATTTGAACAATTATTTTCAGTAAGTATAAAAAACTTTTATTCTGCAATGACATCAAAAAATTATCAAAAGTGACAATAGAGACACTTACATTGATACAAACAAATATATTTCATATAAATGCTTGTTCTTTTAATGCCTACATTTATCAAAGAGTCGTTAAAAAGTGGATAAGGGTTTATACAAAAACATTAAATAGCTAAAAAATGTATTATACACCAACACAACTTTTTTCAACATTGATAACCATAAGAAATGTTTCTTGAGCAGAAAATCATCATATTAGAATAAAACCTGAAGACAGTATTTCACAATACTTATATCCTCTTCGGTAAAAAATTATCTAAACATTTTATATTTTGAAATTATTATTTTTTTGCTTCATTGAAATGGGATGACATGGGATGACTATGTGAACACATAAAAAAATCATGGAGATGATTTGGTTATGTTAAAGGGTCAGGAAAAAATAGTCACTTTTCTCTTTCGTGGTCAAAAATAAACTAAATGAATGGGAAATTTGATGCAAAAAAAGTGCACAGCAATGTAGGGGTGACACTCTAAAAGATCAAGAGTGCAAAACAGACACAATATATATATAAATAAATATATATATATATATATATATATATATATATATATATATATATATATATATATATATATATATATATATATATATATATATATATATATATATATATACACTACACTCACCTAAAGGATTATTAGGAACACCATACTAATACTCTGATGCCCTTTCGCCTTCAGAACTGCCTTAATTCCAAGTGGCATTGATTCAACAAGGAGCTGAAAGCATTCTTTGGAAATGTTGGCCCATATTGATATGATAGCATCTTGCAGTTGATGGAGATTTGTGGGATGCACATTCAGGGCACAAAGCTCCCGTTCCACCACATCCCAAAGATGCTCTATTGGGTTGAGATCTGGGGACTGTGGGAGTCATTTTAGTACAGTGAACTCATTGTCATGTTCAAGAAACCAATTTGAAATGATTCGAGCTTTGTGACATGGTGCATTATCCTGCTGGAAGTAGCCATCAGAGGATGGGTACATGGTGGTCATAAAGGGATGGACATAATCAGAAACAATGCTCAGGTAGGCCATGGCCACCCCCCACACCATTACACCACCACCAGCAGCCTGCACAGTGGTAACAAGGCATAATGGATCCATGTTCTCATTCTGTTTATGCCAAATTTTGACTCTACCATCTGAATGTCTCAACAGAAATCGAGACTCCTCAGACCAGGCAACATTTTCCAGTCTTCAACTGTACAATTTTGGTGAGCTTGTGCTAATTTTAGCCTCCTTTTCCTATTTGTAGTGTAGATGAGTGGTACCTGGTGGGGTCTTCTGCTGTTGTAGCCAATCCACCTCGTGATGTGCGTGTTGTGTCTTCACAAATGCTTTGCTGCATACCTTGGTTGTAACGAGTGGTTATTTCAGTCAAAGTTGTTCTTCTATCAACTTGAATCAGTCGGCCCATATTCCTCTGACCTCTAGCATCAACAAGGCATTTTCTCCTACTGGACTGCCGCATACTGGATGTTTCCCTTTTCACACCATTCTTTGTAAACCTTAGAAATGGTTGTGTGTAAAAATCCTAGTAACTGAGCAGATTGTGAAATACTCAGACAGGCCTGTCTGGCACCAAAAAACATGCCACGCTCAAAACTGCTTAAATCACCTTTCTTTCCCATTCTGACATTCAGTTTGGAGTTCAGGAGATTGTCTTGACCATGACCATACCCCTAAATGCAACTGCCATGTGATTGGTTGATTAGATAATTGCATTAATGAGAAATGTAACAAAAGTTCCTAATAATCCTTTAGGTGTGGTGTATATATATATATAAGTATTTGAACACCCTGCTATTTTACAAGTTCTCGCACTTAGAAATCATGGAGGGGTCTGAAATTGTCATCGTAGGTGCATGTCCACTGTGAGAGACATAATCTAAAAAAAAAAAATCCAGAAATCACAATGTATGATTTTTCAAATAAGTATATGAACACCTGAGAAAATCAATGTTAATATTTGGTACAGTAGCCTTTTTTTTTCTAGCCTGACAAGCCAGAACCACATCAAGATGTTTGGTCTGGAAACTCACCATTGACAGGGCTCAATCCGAGCGGCGGGATAAACGGTTGTCTTTCAGACTCCCTCTGCACACGATAGAATAGCGCTACAACCAACCAGAGCAACGAAGGTGAAGCGGAGCTAGTTGACAGATTAAACTTTTGCAGTATCCGGTCGGCAAAACTCAGAACACATCTTCCCTTTTTAAGAATGACTTCAGCGCTGTTCTTTTTCTATTCTCAGAGAAAAGCTTAACTTCAAGTCTTCCAGAGTTGCGGTCAAAGCCGATTCAAAAGACCGCCGTTCACTAGCTTATTTGTTTACTAGTAGCACGCAAGCGCAACTCTGCCGTCATTATGTTAAGCCCCGCCCACCAACTCAATACACGATGTGATTGGCCTGACCAGAGTTTTTTACAGGTCAGAAGGTATTTAGAGTTGCTAGACGATACTCACGGCAGATTAGATTTGCTGCCGCTAGGGTGCGTCTAGATTTCTAGGCTATTTGTTTGCAATTACAGAGGTCAAACGTTTCCTGTAGTTTTTCACCAGGCTTGCACACACTGCAGGAGGGATTTTGGCCCACTCCTCCACACAGATCTTCTCTAGATCAGTCAGGTTTCTGGCCTGTCACTGAGAAACAATAGGTTACTATCGTAACCCCGGTTCTCTGAAACATCGAGTGGAGAGATCCACCTATGGGAAGGGCATCCGTACCTGACCTCTGCAGAAGCATCCAATTGCACCAAGTCTGACAAGACAGGCAGGAGCGCGCAGCCAATGCGCAGTAAGGCCCCACCCCTTACCTGCGGGCATAAATAGGCTGCATACGCTACTGTACATCAGTAAGTATATTCGCTTCTCGTGCGGCAAGCGGGGCAACGCTGGTGGATCTCTCCACTCGATGTTTCAGAGAACCGGGGTTACGATAGTAACCTATTGTTCTCTTTCATCATCTCGTTTCGAGATCCACCTATGGGAGAGACATGGACAGCTCCCCGATTGCCCAATACACTCACAGTGAGGTCCTGTTAGCCAGAAAAAGACGGTCACCCCGAGGGGCGGTGCACGACGCGTCTCATAATCATTAACTCGCCACACCGACGCAACCGCGTAACTGCGGTGTGAAGCAGGACATGAAACATATGTGTGGCACACATAAAAGCAGGCAGGGTCAGGAAGACCCCACCTCCAAGACCGAATGTGCTACTGAGGTTCTGGTGACATCCAGCCTGTAGTAACGCACAAACGTATGGGGAGAAGCCCAACTGGCAGCAGAACAGATATTCTGCAGTGGTACTCCCCTAAACAGAGCCCAAGAGGCGGCCAAGCCCGAGCTCTGATGTTGCCTGGGGGTTGCACTCCCTTTGATTCATATGCCAAGATTATAGCGTCCACAAGCCAATGTGAGAGGCGTTGTTTAGACAGGGGATCCCCTTTAGGGGAAGGAACCCATGAAACAAAGAGTTGGTCACTCTTACGAAACACGCTGGTCCTAGACACATACGTTTGTAGCGTACGGACTGGACACAGGGCATTTAGCCTCTGATCCTCCGCGGAGGAAAAAGGTCGGAGGGTGAAAAGCGGATAGCTCCAACACCTCTGATGTGAACGCATGAAGACTGGAATAGGCTTGAGAAAAACCTTACCTCCACCCAGAGAGAAATTGATGCACGAGGGGTAGACCGAGAGTGCATGTAACTCACTGACACGTTTGGCTGACGCCAAGGCCAAGAGCAAGGCTGTTTTGAAGGACAGCAACTTAAGGGGAATATTCCCCAGAGGCTCAAAAGGAAATTGAGACAGAGCTTCCAGCACCATGGAGAGGTCCCATTCAGGGATCGTTCTCCTAATGACTGGCAACGAGCGACGGGCGCCCTTCATAAGTCTGCGGATTAGAGAATGCTGCCCAACCATTGAGCCCTCAAAACCCACATAACAAGCAGAGATAGCTGCCAGATAGACCTTAATATTGGAAAAAGGACCTGTCCTTATCCATAAGGTCTTGGAGAAAATACAAAATATCAGAGACTGAGCACTGATATGACGTGAGACCCCCCCCATCACACCACTCATCGAACACCTGCCACTTACAGCCATACAAGGACCGTGTAGAAACGGCCCTGGCATTCTGTATAGTAGCAACCACGCGCGGGGGAAACCCTAACACGCTTAGGATCGTCCTTTCACGGGCCAAGCCCAGAGAGCTACCCTGTTGGGGTGTGGGTGATAAATCTCCCCGTTCGCTTGAGACAATAGGTCTGTGCGGAGGGGGAGGCGCCACGGCTGGGCATATAACAGAGGGATTATCTCTGCCAGCCACGGCGCTTTGGGCCACCTGGGTGCTATCAGGATTAGAGAAAAGCCCCCCTCTCTCACCCTGGCCAGTGTGGGAATTATCAGGCACAGGGGAGGAAAGGCGTACAGCAGCACTCCGGGCCACGGGTGGGCCAGTGCGTCCACCCCGAGGGGCGCGTCCAAGTCCTTTAGCGAGAAGAACATAGGACAATGGCTGTTTTTGCGCGAGGCGAATATGTCTACGGACGCCCGTCCGAATCTCATCCAAATCATGTCTACTATCTGAGGGTGGAGGCGCCAATCTCCGAAGAGCGGGTTCCCCCTTGATAGAAGATCTGCGCCTCTGTTCAGAATTCCTGGAACATGAGTAGTGCGTAACGACAGGAAAAATCGCCTGCTCCATACCAAAAGCTTGTAAGCTAGGGCATGAAGCTTCGGCGAGCGCACGCCACCTTGACGGTTGATATAAGCCACTGCCGTGGTATTGTCACAGCGTACGAGCACATGATGTCCCTGCAGACGAGGCAGAAAATAATTCAGAGCCTTCCAAACGGTCAGAAGCTCTAAATAATTTATGTGCTCTGAACGTAGTTTGCTGGGCCACAAACCGTTCACAGTTCTGCCCTCCTGGGTAGCACCCCAGCCTGTTAAGGACGCGTCCGTCGTCACGACATTCCGCAGCATGACAGTCCCCAGAGGGGTACCCTGTGCGTAAAAGTCCGCGCTCTTCCAGTGGTGCAGAGCTGCAGCGCAGGTGCGCGTCACTGTTACAGAGCGGCAAAGATCGTGTAACGGGCTGAAATGAAGTGACAAAACCCATTTCATGAACGCCCTCATTTTCAGGAGTCCTAGTGGCAAAACCTGGATAGATGAAGCCATAAGACCCTGTAGCCTGAGACATGTGCGGTATCGCACCCTCGCCCCCTCTCTGAACTGCGACAGACAGTTCGTCAGAGAGAGAACGCGCTCTTGAGAGAGACGCGCTCGCATGGAGACTGAGTTCAGCTCCATGCCCAGGAAGATCACCTTCTGGCTGGGTGTAAAATTGCTTTTGTTCACATTTACCCTGAAGCCCAGGGATGTGATGTGCGCGAGCACACGGGAGGTGTCCTGCAACACCTTTTCCCTCGAATCGGCTATGATGAGCCAATCGTCTATGTATGTCAAGATCCGTAGGCCAGACATTCTTAGGGGGGTCAAGCCCGCTTCCGCACACAGACAGAAGCAGCGAGGGCTTAGACTCATTCCGAACGGCAGGACCGTGAATTCGTAACAATTGCCCTGATAGGCGAAACGAAGAAACTTCCTGTGTGGTGGGTAAATGCTTATGTGGAAAAAAGCATCCTTCAGATCGACCGATGTGAACCAGTCGTTCCGTTTAATGGCACGGGCGAGCGAATCATAGGTTAACATTCTGAAATTGTATTTCCTCAAATGTTTGTTCAACACCCTGAGGTCCAGAATTGGACGAAGAGAACCGTCCTTCTTTGGGACCAGGAAATAACGAGAATAAAAACCCTGGTTTATCAGATTGTGGGGTACCACCTGATTCGCACCTTTGCTCAGCAGAGAGGAGATTTCCTCCTTCAGAACGTGCGCCGTGCTTTCCTCAGTGTGAGAAAAAAGAAAGCTGCTGAAACGTGGGGGTTTCATTGCAAACTGCAGACGATAACCCTGCGTTATTGTACGCAACACCCATTCGGGTGGTTCTGCAGTTCGCCAAGCCGGCACACGGCTAGCGAGCGAGCCCACTCGCGCCGTGCTGGCTTCGTTGCCCAGCTGGCTCATTTGTGAAGCAATGGCGCCCTCCAGTGGAGAAACTGGGGACGGCATGCGTGAGTTCAGAGAGCTATCCACTCCCTGCAGAGAAAACATTCCCTGCAGAGAGAGGGTATCCCTCTGTAACGAATTCATTTGATTCGTTGGATTTACTGTGTTTTTTGTGATTTTTTGTGTGTTTTGTTTTTGGGAAAAAACTGGGGCCGAAGCCTTTATTAACTGGGTGAGGGGAACACAATGAGTGCGGTGTGGTGACACTGCTTGGGCACATTTCCTCACAACAGACCCCCTGAACGGGGGGGAACACACATCATCCACATGGGCTGGGCAGCCACGGGAGGGGGGCACCCCTCAGAAGAGACCCTTTGTCTTTTGGACAGGGGTTCTGGGCAGGAAGAGGGTCCAGAGAGCTCGTCGCTCGCGAACGTAGACCGCAATCCCCCATCGGCCAAACATCAGGCCGGCCGCTTGCGTTTGGAGTCGGTGGGGTTAGAGCTCGGGGGTTTTCCCGCAGCGGCAGGAGGAGGTTTCCCCCAGGGCTTAGCAGAGGGTGGGTTGCTCTGCCGTGGTGTGGGCTTGTTGTGGGGCCTTCCTTTGCCTTGCTGAAAGCCACGTCCCGGGGCCGGGGGGTTAGGCAAACGCGCAGGGGGAGCCTGGCGTGGGGCGGCCTTCCTAGGAAGGCACAGCTTGAAGGCCTCATCCTCCTTCTTCTTGTCGTCACACCGTTGTTGCATCAGTGCGACGGCGGGGCCAAAGAGAGCCCGGCCGGGCTCTACCGGGGCGCCCGCGACGCGTCTCTTCTCACTATCCGGGAGGCCCGAGAGGTTGAGCCAGAGCGCGCGTTCTCCCACTACTGAGAGCGCCATAGAACGCCCGCAGGCTTGGACGGCCTGACAAACGCGTTACGGAGGACGAGATCATTGACCGTGATAATCTCCTTCCATAGCGCCGGCGAAGGAGATCCCTTGTCCAGCTGATGGCCCAGGTCGTCCAGAATCTCCGCCTGGTAGGCGGAGAGGAGGGATGAGACGTTAAGGGCCCTCACAGCCAAGGCCGAGGATTTATAAGCGGCCTGGTGCACCGACGCAGAAAAACGGTCCATCTTGTTAGGAAGGGCCGGCTTAGGAGGGGCGAGGAGCCCTCCTTGGACTGGGTTGAGGTGCCTGGCGATGGAGGGTTCGATAGCAGGCGGTTCGCCCATACAGAGAGCCGCCATATCCTTAACTTCCAGACCCGCGAGACCGTGTTTGAAGTCAAGCGGGTCACTCCAGTAGTGCCTCATGTGCTTCGCGCACGCTGGGAGGACGGGAAAAAGTTGTTTCCTGGGGCCAGGGGGAGCTCCCAGTACTTTCCCGTCATAAATATCCCTCTCCTGGTCGGTGGCGCTCTGTGGAGCCGGCCACTCGATGTTGAGACGAGCGGCCGCTCGCTCACACACGTCCAGGAGGATGGACTGAGGCAAGGCCGCGGGGGCGCTGGCCTGGGGAAAACCAGAGGGCGAAATGGCCTCCTCGTCCTCTGAGACCCCGAGAAGGCCCGCATCGTCCTCGTCACCGGACCCGGCCGGATCGTCGGCGAGCGGGGGGTTGCCCGCGAAGATGTCCTCTTCGGGGAACTCGGGATTGGGCTGGTCAGCCCAGATAAGAACAGTCGCGTCCCGGGGGGTCCCGGGCAGCGCGCTGTCGTCACCGTGTCCCACATCGGAGTCTGAGCAGTCAAGCTCGCCGCACTGGGTAGCGGCAACTTTAAGGCGGCGTCGCAGGAGTTTTTTAGGCAGCACTAGGCAGTGACTGCAATTCTCCGGGTTCTCTAAGGCCTCCTGCGCGTGCTTGAGGCCCAAGCAAACCACGCAAAATTGGTGAAGGTCCTTAGCGGCGATAAGCGCGCCACACACGGCCGGGCAGGCCCGTGATGAGCTAACGTTACCGCCGGAAGAAGCAGCGATAGAAAGCGACATACCGGCGAAAAACTCAGAGAAATCCGTGGCGACAGCCGTGGAACCGGGAGACGAGTGCGAGCGTGGGCGGCTCCGATAGCAGACACAGCGAACTGGTAGAAGTACAAACTGTCACGCCTGGCGGAGGCTGATCTGGCGATATTTCCTCCTGTAGACAAAGGTGACCAGCGCAAATCCAACCGAACTGTGTCAGTGCAGAGATCGCGAGAAGCGAATGTCAACTGATGTACAGTAGCGTATGCAGCCTATTTATGCCCGCAGGTAAGGGGTGGGGCCTTACTGCGCATTGGCTGCGCGCTCCTGCCTGTCTTGTCAGACTTGGTGCAATTGGATGCTTCTGCAGAGGTCAGGTACGGATGCCCTTCCCATAGGTGGATCTCGAAACGAGATGATGAAAGAGAACACGGAGTTTGAGCTCCCTCCAAAGATTCTCTATTGGGTTTAGGTCTGGAGACTGGCTAGGCCACGCCAGAACCTTGATATGCTTCTTACAGAGCCACTACTTGGTTATCCTGGCTGTTTGCTTCGGGTCATTGTCATGTTGGAAGACCCAGCCTCGACCCATCTTCAATGCTATAACTGAGGGAAGGAGGCTGTTCCCCAAAATCTTGCAATACATGGCCCCGGTCATCCTCTCCTTAATACAGTGCAGTAGCCCTGTCCCATGTGCAGAAAAACACCCCCAAAGTATGATGCTACCACCCCCATGCTTCACAGTAGGGATGTTCTTGGGATGGTACTCATCATTCTTCTTCCTCCAAACACGTTAAGTGGAGTTGTGACCAAAAAGTTCTATTTTGGTCTCATCTGACCACATGACTTTCTCCCATGACTCATCTGGATCATCCAAATGGTCATTGGCAAACTTAAGACGGGCCTGGACATGTTCTGGTTTAAGCAGGGGAACCTTCTGTGCCATGCATAATTTCAAACCATGACATCTTAGTGTATTACCAACAGTAACCTTGGAAACGGTGGTCTCAGCTCTTTTCAGGTCATTGACCAGCTCCTCCCGTGTAGTTCTGGGCTGATTTCTCACCTTTCTTAGGATCATTGAGACCCCACGAGGTGAGATCTTGCATGGAGCCCCAGTCCGAGGGAGACTGACAGTCATGTTTAGCTTCTTCCATTTTCTAATGATGGCTCCAACAGTGGACCTTTTTTCACCAAGCAGCTTGGCAATTTCCCTGTAGCACTTTCCAACCTTGTGGAGGTGTACAATTTTGTCTCTAGTGTCTTTGGACAGCTCTTTGGTCTTGGCCATGTTAGTAGTTGGATTCTTACTGATTGTTTGGGGTGGACAGGTGTCTTTATGCAGCTAACAACCTCAAACAGGTACATCTAATTTAGGATAATAAAAGGAGTGGAGCTGGACATTTTAAAGCCAGATTAACAGGTCTTTGAGGGTCAGAATTCTAGCTGATAGACAGGTGTTCAAATACTTATTTGTAGCTGTATCATATAAATAAATAGTTAAAAAATCATATATTGTGATTTCTGGATTTTTTAAAAGATTATTTCTCTCACAGTTGACATGCACCTACGATGACAATTTCAGACCCCTTTCCAAGTGAGTTAAGTCGGAATAAACTTAATTAAATGCACAGATATATATATATATATATATATATATATATACAATGACAACTGTATATATATATACATTTTTATATACACACACACACACACACACACACACACACACACACACACACACACACACACACACAAATAATTTAGCCACAATGCAGTAAAAAACAAAACATCTTCCATTCTAAAGAGTTTAAAACAGACACATACACTCATGTAAACACCCTCACAGACTCACACACAAACCACAATATTATACACATACAAATTAACTGCGAAGAAGACCAGAGAGTTACTGTGTGTATTGTAATTATGGTCAAATAAATACAGCATTGTTAAGGAAAGAGTCTTCTTTTACAAACAAAACAAAAAATGGTATAGTGTATCATCTACTTTTTTTTATTTTGGACGGTTCTCACACTGTCCATTGAAAGGCTCTTCATGCATTTTGTGAACTTGGGCTTTACAGATATTTTAACACACATCACATGCATTTTAGTTTTGGCAGCCGCAGAACGAGCAGAGATCTTTTTTATGTGTACAATGATTTAAAATGATAACAAGAGTTGTTGATATTGAGTACTCAGTGCTTTGTCTTGTGGTCTAAAAGTTGAAATCACAATAAAATTAACTGTACATCAATGGCTTGAGAGGTTTGGCACAGCTAATTAAATCAATGTAACTCAATGTGGATATGGGTTAGGATTTCCATAACCTCACAAAAACCATGTTACTGCTTCACAACTGCCCATGGCCAGTCCAATTAAAGAAGAGCATGTAAAAATGTGACAAAAAATCTAAATAAACAAAAAGACACAAATAACTGGGAATGGTAGGAGTTTTTAATAAGCCAGAAAAATAAAATAAAAAAAGCTACATTGATTATTATTGCAGCCCAAGTTCAATTAAATTGATGTTCAGTACAAATGGCACTAATTGTGAAAAGATTTGCTTGCCGGAAAAGACTTAAGTGGAGCAAAGCTGAAAACCAGTGCCTATGGCCTGTCATATGAATTAATAAGAACAATACAATGAGGAAAATGGTGTTGACATTCAGTATAATAATGGGTGGGAGATATCATTAGCTGTGATGTTATGTAAATTTTCTTCAGAACAGGCCATGAGCGGAACAGTCAGTTTGGCTATGGTCTCTGAATTTGTGCACTGCTTAGCCAACAAATATACTGAATTTTGTTTACTCAACCTTTTGTTTTAACGACTTTCTGCATTTGAGATGTAAATGTAGTAAAAATGCTGGAATTAAGTCGGAATAAACTTAATTAAAAGCACAGATTACGCATGCATATATAAACACATATTAAAGCATGTGCAGATATTACAGATTTGCATGTAGCAGAGCTTCATGGGAAAACTGACATGTACCCTCCTCACAACCCTGACCTGTAATTAACTTTCATTACAGTTTTTCAAAATTACTGAATTTGATGTTTTAAAAAAAGATGATCACAATAGTTAAAATGTAAATTTCCTCTGGCTGATGCCATCCACATTACCAAAGATAAATTTATTAATGCATCCACATAAACACAGAAAAAATAAATGCCCTTTTGTCTGTCAGCATGTTGCCTCTGATTCTCTTCTTATTGTGTAAGTTTCATTTAATAGCACGCTTTGGTAACTGTTCCCACTGGAAAGCCAGTTTTCTGTTCCTTTCTTTCCAAGAGTCAGCTCTACACACACAAAGACATTATACATATAAAGTATAGTCTGTGTATCAGGAAGCTTAAATCACTGTTAAAGTCGGCATGAAATGGATGTGATTGTATAAAAAAAAAGAAGCAAAAATCTTTCCTATTTTAAAGCACTTGCTGCAAAAATGACATTACAAAATGACCATAAGCAAAACACATTTAAAAAGAGCACAACATTATCATCCATTGGTGTGGATGCTAATATAATTATCATTATAATTCTTGCTCTTGGTGTGAACAGGCCTTTATGCATCACAAATATTTGCATGATCTGTTGCTATACCATAGTAGTACAAATTCGATTCTAAAAAAGTTGGGACATTGTACAAATTGTAAATAAAAAAGGAAAGCAATAATTTACAAATCTTATAAAATTATATTATATTTACAATAGATAACATATCAAATGTTGAAAGTGACATTTGGAAATGTCATCCAAAATATTGGCTCATTTTGGATTTCATGAGAGCTACACATTCCAAAAAAGTTGGGACAGGTAGCAATAAGAGGCTGGAAAAGTTAAATGTACAAACAGCTGGAGGACCAGTTTTCAACTTATTAGGTCAATTGGCAACATGATTGGGTATAAAAAGAGCCTCTCAGAAGTCAAGATGGGCAGAGGATCACCAATTCCTCCAATGCAGCAGCGAAAAATAGTGAAGTAATATCAGAAAGAAGTTTTTTAGAGAAAAATTGCAAAGAATTTGAAGTTATCATCACCTAGTGCATAATATATCCAAATATTCAGAGAATATCTTTGTGCGTAAGGCTCAATGCCGGAAAACCATACTGGATGCCCATGATCTTCAGGCCCTTAGACGGCACTGTATCACATACAGGAATGCTACTGTAATGGAAATCAACATTGGCACAGAAATACTTTCAGAAAACATTGTCTGTGAACACAATCCAATGTCATTCGCCATTGCTGGCTAAAACTCTATAGTCGGTTTCATCGAACGCACGTGCGTTGTTTTGGTTACGCGCCTGGCCCGAAGTTAACTTCCGGTCTGTGTATGGTGCACTACCCAGTAGAAATACATATGACGTACTATTCTTGGTTAACATGATATAAATATTAAAAATCAAGCAGAGAGCACATGACACCAGCGCAAAAACAGTGCGTGAGACTCACCAGAAAGCCTTGTGTTTACTAAATGTCCAATATGCTGCATATGAGATCGGCGTCTAATGTAATTTAGACTGCATGTCTAATGTGATTTACTTGTTATTTATTTGCTTGTTATCAGAACTAATCTACTGTAGAGGTAACTTATTCTGGCTGTGTTTTCACATTGCACATGTGATCGCCGTGATCCTATCATGCAGATCGGCTCTTCACGTCTATCAGGACACGTTTACATTTGTTCACGTCAAGTGGTCGCCATTTGGATAGCTGATTGAATTTATGTTTACCGTAAAATATTTAATTAGGTATGTAAAAGGCCTTTACGGAGTGTAAAACAACTTTCGCTTTATCCTCTATTAATTGCAGTGCCCAGCACGGGTTATTTTTGTGATGCATTCATATACAATCAATCTCAATAGGGTACTTAATCTACAAGTTTAAGTTTCCCAACATTAATCTTATATTATAAAACAAAGAAACGTGTTATTCCGACGCATTGCATAATTGAAAGGCGAGCGCGCACACATTTATATAGGCTACTGTACAGAAAACGCCATTACATGGTCCTTAAAGGGTTAGTTCACACAAACATGTTAATTCTGTCATTATTATTCACCCTCATGTCGTTCCAAACCCGTAAGACCTTCGTTCATTGTCGGGTTGTGATCAGCGTGACGGTGAGTAATTAATGACAGGATTTTCAGTTTTGGGTGACCTACCCTTTAAGTGAGGCGTTTCCCCACTCTATATTGAAGACAGAAATGGGAGATTTTTTATAATAAACATGCTGAAACAACAAAAACAAAAAAATAAATTAAGATAATGGTTCACAATTAAAATTAAAGATGCTAACGCATAAGAAAGATAGCGTATCCTCTGGTGTTATTGATGTCTACCGGAAGTTAAGTTTGGGCCACAAAAGCGCGCATGCGCAGTAGCGTTTGTTTATGTTGCTGCCGTTGAAACCGTCTATAGGTCAAAAAAGCATGATCCAGAAGCACAGGTGTTTTCTTTGGGCCAAGGCTCATTTAAAATGTGGCAAAGTGAAAAACTTTTCTGTGGTCAGACAAATCAAAATGTGAAGTTAAAGAAGAAAGAAGAGAAAATTTATGAAAACTGGAACAACATGTCATCCAGACTAAAGAGAACAAGGACAACCCAGCTTACACATCTGGAAAGGCACCATCAATGCTGAAATCGACTGCATCAATTACAACATCATGGCTGCATAGAAGAAGGATCAAGGTACTGAAATGGCCAGCCTGCAGTCCAGATCCTTCACCCATAGAAAACATTTGGCGCATCATAAAGAGGAAGATGTGACAAAGAAGACCTAAGACGGTTAGCAACTAGAAGCCTGTATTAGACAAGAATGGACAAACTTTCCTATTCCTAAACTTAAGCGACTAGTCTCCTCAGTCCTCAGACGTTTGCAGACTGTTATAAAAAGAAGTCAAAGTCAAAGTCAAATTTATTTCTATAGCACATTTACAGATGGCTGAGCCACTCCAAAGTGCTTCACAATAAAGTGCTAAGTGCAATAAGCATAACAAGGCAAAGAAGAAAATAATAGTTATAATATATAAAATGAAAAATGAAAAGCGCGACAAGGCAATAAGTGCAGGAGTTAAAATAATGTAAAAGAACAATAAGAAAAGTAGATATGGTTCACTATACTGGCCCTTAAAAAGAGACACTAATCAAATGCTAGAGAAAAAAGGTGAGTTTTCAAAAGAGACTTAAAAATGTTTATAGACTGTGCTGCACGGATGTTGAGGGGAAGGCAGTTCCAGAGTCTGGGGGCTGCTACTGCAAAGGCTCTATCCCCCTTGGTTTTTAGTCTGGTTCTGGGCACTTCCAACAGCAGTAGGTCAGCTGACCGTAGTGCTCTGGATGGGATGTGGTGGTGGAGAAGCTCCGAAAGATATGTGGGCGCCAATCCATGTAGGGATTTATAGACTGTCAGTAGCAGTTTAAAATCAATGCGGAAGCGGATGGGGAGCCAGTGAAGCGATGCGAGGACCGGGGTGATATGTGCACGCTTTTTTGTGCAAGTGAGGAGTCGAGCGGCTGAGTTCTGAACCAACTGCAGGCGGCGGAGCTGGGAAAGGTCAATGCCAGAGTATAGAGAGTTGCAATAGTCCAGTTGATATGTAATGAATGCATGGATAACTCTCTCTAGATCACTCTGGGGCAGATAGGCTTTAGTCTTAGCTATAGTTCTTAAGTGATAAAAGCTTTTCCTGACTACTGCACTGACCTGCTGCTCAAACTTAAACGCACTGTCAAAGATCACCCCCAGATTTCTGACAGAGGGCCTGACGTTAGAGGCTAGAGGGCCCAGGGCATCAGTTGAGAATGCCGGGGAAGTTTTGCCAAAAATAATTGTTTCTGTCTTACCCGCATTGAGGTTGAGGAAGTTAGAATCCATCCAAACCTTTATGTCAGACAAACAGTCAAGCAAAGAATGGAGTGCAGCCTGTCCATCAGCTTTTAAGGGGAGATACAGCTGGACGTCGTCTGCATAGCAGTGGAAGGAGATATTGTGTTTGACCAGAATTTCCCCAAGGGGTAAAATATACAACAAAAATAGGATAGGGCCCAGTATAGAGCCTTGAGGGACCCCACAGGTGAGGGGAGCTACAGAAGATGTGAATACTCCCAACTGGACACAGAAGCTCCTGTCGGCCAGGTAGGACTGGAAAAACTTCAGGGACGTGCCCTTGATGCCTACGTGATGCTCAAGCCGAGACAGCAGAATCCTGTGATCCACCGTGTCAAAGGCTGCTGTGAGATCTAAAAGCACTAGGATCACCGGGCTGCCTGTGTCAGCGGCTAGGAGCAGGTCATTAAGCACTCTCAGTAGAGCAGTCTCAGTGCTATGGGCTGTTCTAAAGTCAGACTGGAATTTCTCGTAGATGTTGTTTTGAGATAAAAAGGAGTGGAGCTGGACATAAACTTCTCGCTCAAGGACTTTAGACAGAAAGGGCAGTTTGGAGATAGGCCTAAAGTTTGAGAGGATTGAGGGGTCAAGGTTTGGCTTCTTTAGTAGTGGCTGCACCACGGCATGCTTGAAGGCATCCGGGACGCACCCAGAGGAGAGAATGGCATTAATCAGTAGTAGAAGAATGGGAGCAACCGTGTCAAAAACTATAGCATCTTTAAGTAGACGAGAGGGCAAACAATCGGAAGGGCAGTTTGAGTGCTGCAGATGTCTGACTGCATCTGAAAGGGACGATAGGGTAATGGGCTCAAACTGCATGAGGACAGCTGGCTGGGGGAGGGGTGGGGGAGTGGGGAGTGGGGGGGTTGAGGAATCAGTAGGCCGGAGTGCTGCAATCTTCTCAATGAAGAATTTTTGAAAGCTTTCACAGAGGGCTGGTGAGGGCAAAACAGGGGATCCATTGCTGGGATTTATAAGAGAATTTAGTGTATTAAAGAGAACCTTGGGTTTGTGACTATTTCTGGAGATCATGATGGAAATATACTGTGATTTGGCGGTTTTAACGGCTCGGTGGTAATCCGCCAAGCAACTACGGAGGATTTGGAGGGACACATGGAGGCGGTCCTTCTGCCACTTGCGCTCCGCCTGCCTACAGACACGTCTGAGTTTGCGTGTTGCATCGTTGAGCCATGGTGTAGTATGAGCTTTTTTCCGTTTGGCCTTGAAAGGAGCTACAGAGTCCAGAATGCCGGTGCAAGCTGATGAGAACATAGAAAGAAGTTCATCAGCAGAACACTCAGTGCTATAGCTCAGATACAGCCTACCCAAAGGGGAGACGTTGAAAGCGGCTGAAAATTGCCCTGCAGTAGAGGAGTTGAGCATACGCGAGACCCACTTGGAGACCCTGGGGGTACTGCCTGAGAATGGAACTGACACAGTGAACAGAATTGGGGAGTGATCGGAGAAGGACATAGCACAGATTTCATTCACAGAGACAGATACACCATATGATAACACTAGATCTAGTGTATGACCCTTTTCGTGTGTTGGGCCAGTGACAGATTGCTTAAAGGGGGGGTGAAATGCTGTTTCATGCATAGTGAGCTTTTTACACCTTTAAAGACTTGGATTCCCATCCAAAACATAGACAAAGTTTCAAAAACTAATGTCGGACGTTTGATGGAGTATTTCTGTGTTAAAAATACTCCTTCTGGTTTCTCACAAGTTTCGGCGAGTTTTTTTCGAGTATGGGTCTACTTGACGTTAAATAGATCGGAAGGTCCTTGTATGGGCTGTACGGGCTCTTCTCCCAGTAGGGTGCGCGCGCGCGCGCGTGACTAGAGGGAGAGAGAGGAAATGCACGCCTTACAGTCTCTCAGGTGCAGATCCTGTCGTCCGTGAACACTTATGACGCGCGCGCTCCACTTTATTCCTATGGGTGACGTCGAGCGACTTCAACGCTTCAGCACAGCATTCTGGGAAGGCAGCGCTGCATTTGAACCGATTTGAACGCAGAAATGACGGGAAGCTTCAAGGCATCGCTTCAGTCGCGTTGCAAAGTGGATTTACACGGCACTGCTGTCACAGGACTTCACCAAATCATACCAAAGAAGTGTGTTTTCGACAGAGCGGTCCTGCTTTGGAAGATGCCGGTGAGTAAATCAACTTCAAATGTCTCTGCTATTGGCTACCGTCACATGAGTAAACATCAGTAAACGATACGATCGCGTGCTTCGTCATTCAAATGCGCTAACGGTTACTCCATTGTTGTTCTGTATAACGTTACACTATTCTGACTCTGACGTGCAAAACCGTTTTGCTTGCTACCTCTAAGGTCTAGTCACATACAATAGTCCATAAACCGAATCATGTCCTCATAAACTGCGCGTAAAGACACACAAAGGCCCCTAAATACAGTACATACCACAGAGACGGACATCCTGATGTTGCCGTTTCTCCTGTTCAATTTATTTCAGCCTCAGATTTGATTGTGGATCATTATCTGTATTAGCTGAGATAGATGGGTTTCTCCACGCTTGAGGACATCACCGCTTTGTGCACATTCGTCATTCTTTAGCTCCGCCCACACGATACGCCTCCAGGCGCTCGGTTTTTTCCGGAAAGACTCGGTACAGCCCATATTTCTTTTATAAATATGATAAAACTAAAGACTTTTCGGAGATATGAAGGATGCAATACTACTCTATAGGTACTCAAGATTGACATGAGATTGACTGAAACTGAGTGTTTCACCCCCCCTTTAAGACTGAATGAGTCAAGGAGGTTCAAAAAGTCCCGGGTCAGAGACTGTGACTCACAACAAACATGGACATTAAAATCACCACAAATTAATATGTGATCATAATTAACCATGAGCCCAGATAAAACATCAGCAAAGTCATGGATAAAGTCTCTGTTGAATTTAGGTGGGCGATACACCACTGCACACAAGACGGGGCAAGACTGAATAATTTCAAACAGTTGCAGCTCAAAGCTTGCCGACCCAGTGTGTGGAATCTGCCGACAGTGAAACTGTGACTTGTAAACAGAGGCGATGCCTCCGCCCCTCCCAGTCACTCGGGGGGAATTAAAAAAGTTACAGTCAGGTGGAAGAAGTTCAGAGAAAGGCGTGTTTTCGCCGAAGGAGACCCAGGTCTCACACAGGAACATAAAGTCTAGCTCCCGAGAGATAAAAAAGTTGTTGAGCATGAATGTTTTGCTTGCCAGGGACCGTACATTTATCAAGGCCAACTGGAGGGTTAGCTTGTCACTAGAAGAGGGGATGCCACACAGTGGTAAACTTGGCCTTGTCCCAAATTTTTTGAGATGTGTTGATGCCGTTACATTTAAAATTAACTGTTTTTTCCCCTTTAAATTATACATTTTCTCAGTATAAACATTTGATATGTCATCTATTTTATATTCTGAATAAAATATTGAAATTTGAAACTTCTACATCATTGCATTCGGTTTTTATTCACAATTTGTACAGTGTCCCAACTTTTGTGGAATTGGGATTGTAATTTTATATAATCATTTTGCATTTGATGAACAGTGCATTCTCACATTGGGTCTCATACACTAACAAGAGTATTCTTACCAGTACTTTCATGTGGAGAAAAGGTTCTTATAGAAAATATATTTCAGTTGTGTACACATAAACTTTTTAATACTGAAAAACAATTCACAAACCTTTCTTGAATGTAAAGGTTGCAGACTTCTTCCAAACTGAACAGTGTGGCGCTGGTCTCTTTTTCAGTTACAGCAGGCCTTGCGACACGGTACACATCATCAATCAGTGAACATTCTGAAAAGCTGAAGATGAAGAGAGAGCTCTCATCCTCTCCACTTTCTGTCACCTTCGCTAAAGGTGTTATTCTGTTACCTAAAAAACACAAAACAGGTGGTGTCACCATGACCACAATTGTTCTGTAACTGACACTCAAAAAAATCACAATATGTGCCACCTTAGACACATTGCATCACAACAGTAAAAACCGGAATTCACACAGAACATGTATAAAAGTGTTGAAAACCTGAGATGAAGGGCAATGGAATAACAAAAAGCAAGGTCTAGAGATTTTTTTATGTAAGGGATAATCCACGACTAGCTGTGCATTAAAGACACAGTATGTAGTTTTTCACAGCTAGAAAATGTAGGAGGGGTAAAAGGGAAACAGGTCTATTTAGCTCAAATTAATTAACTAATTAATTAATTTATAGAGAATTTTGAAAGAGTAACTTATTTTGCTGAGCAAATGACTTGTCCAGTGTTCATTTGAACGGGCCATAACTATCCATATAATATCCAAATATAATATCCAAACAATAGTAAAACACAATTTAATAGCAGGTAACTTAGACCAGTAGTTTAAGACATTATATTTGTAAGCACATAATACAAGAACACTTATCTTTAAATACCAACAAAACTTCATTGATTAGAGTAACACATTAAACTTGTTTTAAGAGAGTGAAATCCCACGTTTCTAGCAATATATGCAGTTATAACACATGACCTGAACGAACCATCGATCATTAATTTAACTCTCCTATCGTTTCTTAGATGGGGTTATTAAATTTGATATCAATGCACCAGTTCAGTTAGAATCTGGAGGTATTCCTTGTGTTTGTGTCTCGTATCTTCTTTAAATGGGGATTTTCCTAGCTGCAGAGGGCTTTCCTAGGTTCTTTGATTCACTTGTCGTGCCTTTGAACGACATCTTGGGAAGCCAATCAGGTAGCGTGTTGGAGAATGGATGGAAAGTCTTGTAGATGTTGTTTGAAGTTGAAGCGGGCTTTGCTGTAGAATTGTTGACTGAAACTTTGCAGAAAAACTTAACTTAGAACACAAGACTCAATGGAAAGAAAAGAAGCTAAGTAAAAGAAAGGAAAGTGAGATGAGTATTTCGATGGCTTGAATTAAAATTTTCTTCCTCGATCATCTTCATCTGATCAACTATTCGTCATGTCATTGTCTCTGTCTTTTATCTCATTCTTTTTTTGTATTCTGAGATTTTGAACTCAAATGTCTGCACATCCTTCTGGATAGGTTTTGACCAATTAAGTATCATCTTTGGTTTAGAAGTTACTGCTTCGCCACCACGCATCATAAATGACCTGTTATCTGTAGTCTCCTAACTTCCCCGCTCTAAGTGATTTCTTATTATAAAAGCATGATACATTCTTCTGAATCATTCGCATACAATCATACCGATACCAAGGAAAGCACACTTTCAATCAACCATTCAATAGTTATAACAATTACAGGAACTGTGATCTGAGCATAGATGGTCATGGTTGTAGACATGATATAGAAATATGCATTTGAAGGGTGTTTGATTATAAGTCCGGCTATCATCCCTTCTGAATGATTTGATGCCGTTTATATGTAAAAACAGTCTCTGTGGGTTTTCTACTGGATTTTGTTGGCATGCAATTCATTTGAAAATATTGTATGACGGAGAAAATGCTGTATTACTGTACAATTAGTTTTCTGTCAATAAGTGTCTCCAAACAGTTGTTCACTTGTTTAATAAAACACGTTATATATTAAAGCGTCTTTGGTGTTTCCATGGTTTGTATAAAATAAAACTGGAAATCGAGGGGAATGTGGGTAAGATGTCAATTATAGGCGACGCACAGACACAGCCCGAGTCCTGGTTAAAATAGCTTATTTCTCTGAATTTAAACATTATTGGAAACATTTGCTATATGTAAGTGCAAAAGTCAACAAAATATATAATATTGCTCTAGTGGTTTTTGGATTTACTAAATACTGTGCCTTTAAATTATTTTAATGCATGAGTTAGCAAAGAACCATCCGGCGCAAAGAGAGTTAGAGTTTAAAATGATTTTATTCTAAACTTATTTAAACGTGACCTTTGCATTTTTAGAATGCTGTGTCATGCATGAGACACTGCAAAAGACATTTGAAGCAAGTTCAACAGTCAAACATGTTCGTCAAGTGCATATTTACAAAGAAAAACAATGGAAAAGCAGTGCAGTGGAATGCAAGTGTCAATCAAATAATAGCTAACATCATAGAATGGATTTTCAGTTTACCTGTAAGATACAGATTTTGCTGGACTGGCTCGAGCACATACACAGGTTCTCTGAGTGAGCTGAGCACATGAGTGTGAGGCAGGTTTAAGATGAACACTGGTGCGCCATCCTTCATTTCCCATATAGATACTTGCCCATTTCTCTGCATCAACAAAACCTGTAAACGATTACCATATACATTAGTCACTTTACAGAGCAATAAAAAAAACAACAACAAGCAATCTGAAATACTTTAATCCAGAATCTAATGTCGATTGCCTTATAGTGTGGACTTCCCTATTCTCATAAAGTTAGAGTGATTATTAAAACTTTTTCGCTATTGTTATCTTCCTTGGTGTGAACAAGCTTTAACACTGAATTGTGCTGCTAAGTTGTACTATACCAGACACTTCAGGAAGGACACAGGAACAGCAACAGAGACAGAACTGCTTGGGTCTGCAGGTCTGATGGGAGATAGTCACTGTATTTATTTATACACCATGTACAGTATTTCTAAACCCTTTTTAATAACTGTGGGTGTTTAGTACCTCTCAATAAGTGGAACAGTGCATGTGTCTCCACCTTTGCTGGCTGTCACACTGTAGCAATCCCCACTTCTGCAGGTGAGCACTAAATGTAGCGTGGGTAAAACTGGACCCTGAAGAAGAGGAGTGACCGGTAGTTGATTCTGCAAATGAAGCTTCATCCTGCAAATGGCGCTGTCTCCTGGGATGACAATATTGGCATATGGACACCCTGCACCACCAGAAGACAATCAGGGGTAAGATTCTTTCAGTATGATATCAGTAGTGTGCCATAATATAATTTTGTCATCGAGAACCACATAATATCTATCATAAACAATACAATGAAATGACTAAACACAGAAGGGAACATACCAAACCGTCTGTCCCATATAGTAACCAGCTGACCATCAAGTCCTAGGACTATAAAACGTGTGCAGGCACTGGCGGCAGAGCAAAGGATTTCCTGAGAATTGGGCCACAAAACATCCGGTCTGGGTTCACTCTCTGATTCAGGAACAGATTCAAATATCCTTTATAAACAGTGTCTATGTGATGTGAATATAACACATTATAAATGTATAAGTTAGTGGCTGGAGTACCTTTCTCTTTCTTCAACAGAAGATACTGTAAGAGATTATGACTGCCATTCCACCACAGGCACAAGGCAACGGGAATATCTTCAAAGATAAACCGAATAAATATCATAAATGCACATTCTGAGAGAAGGTTTATATCTATCACTGAAAAACTTACATGAAATAATCTCTTGAGTTCATGACTCACCTCTAGCTGCCTTCGTTTCCCCAGGTGCTGAATAAAACCCCTCATGCAGTAAGAAGTGACAAGTGCAGTTGCTGTAATGAAAAAAGACTAACAAACTGTAACAAATTTTGTAATGTGAAAAAATGATCTCGACACCTTTCATAATCTCTAGCGGTTCTAAAGTGACTCACCACATATTTTGACAAATGCTTCTAATTTCCAATGTAGTCAGTAGTACTGCTGTTCCCTGTATGCAACTTTTTAATTTATTCCCTCATTCTACATTAACCGTGGCCAAAAATTAACTAACAAAATGAATGACTGAATTAGTACAACATGGCTATTATATAACTTAAAAAAAGGGAATAAATGGTAACACTTTATAACTAGGAACTACTAGTTGCTGGATCAGTATTCTAAAGTGAAAAACATGATAACTTGCTAGTAATTACTGAAGTCATTGTAAGCTCTTGAGGTTTCGGTATGTTTTTGTAATGTTTTGGATGGAAATTCCTTCTGATTGATTTGGTAACACTTGAGTCATTAGTGGGTTACCATGATCTGCACTTCAGAAAACCTATCCTAATAATTAATAATTTTTTTAGAAGGATGTAGTAACACTTGAGGTCATTACTATCCAAAACCTTACAAAAACCTCAAATGTTTACAATGACTTCAGCCAATATTATAACAGAGTTAACAGAGTTATCATGTTTTTCACTTTAGAATACTAATTCTAATAATTTGTAATTCCTTCAGAAGGATTTAGTAATAAAAAAAATAAGCTTAGATATAAATTACCAACAGAGAGGAAAAGAACAAAAAATATTTCAATATAAAAAAGAAAAGAAAAAGAAAATTGGTACATTTTTAAAAGAGACTTGAAAGCAGACAGAGAAGGGGCTGTTCTAATCTCTAAAGGCAGGGTGTCCCAAAGTTGTGGCAGGGTCAAATACACGGTTCCCTCTACGCTTGAGTCGGACTACTAGCAGACCAGGTTGCAGGATATTATGCTTCTGGATGGAGTGTAGGGATGAAAAAGCGGTAACTAGGTTAAGTAGAGATGTATATACAAAGAGGAGAATTTTGAAGTCTATTCACTGACGAACCGACAACCAGTGTAAAGATTTAATAATTGGAGTAATTTGTTCATGTTTACAACACTTGAAGAAATGTGGCTGCAGCGTTTTGGACGAGCTGAAGGTGAGCAATTTGAGACTTAGATATACTACATATATTCAACTGAGCACTATTACTTACTAATTTGTTAATCAGAGTTTCTTGTTTCTTTTTACTATATGTTAACAGTGTGGTACTCATTTGTTTTTGTGTAGTTCTTCATTAATGCGGGAACAGTATTCTAAAGAATTAATTAGTCAAACATGTCCACAATGTAACTAAAACAATGGAATGATTTAATCAAATGTAGCCACAAATTAATAAATTGAAAAACATTGTAAGGAATGAATAGTTAATTTCTGGCCACAATTTAACATTTCATGTGTGTGGCTGCAATAAAGTTGCAAGTATAACTCTCACTGTATGGAATAGAGCTCATTTAATATTCTGGAAAAAGAAACATAATATCTGTTTAGAACTACATTTTATCATAAACCTCTTTGTCAACACTTGTTACCATTAGGTATTTAAAATGAACTAACAATGAGCAATTTGTTACAGTATTTGTTTATCTTACAAAATCCAGTTTTTCATTGATTGTTCATGCTAGTTCAAAGTCCATTAACTGTTAACAAATACAATATTGGATATTTAAAAATGTATCAGTAAATCTTGAAATTAACATTAGAATAATAAATGCTGCAGAAGTATTGTTATTTATTAATTCATGTTAACTAAAGTAGTTAACTAATGTTGACTAATAAAACCTTATTGTAAAGTGTTACTACATATTTTTATTAATAACTGAATTATCACCTTATTCGATATATATTCTTAGAACTATTGCTGATATTCTCTATTGGTTGAAATCAATTGTGCCCGAACAAAATTTGTAGTAAGGGTCCATGATGGATTGTTTGTGACATCAGTCTTATATTATTATTATTTATGAGGCCATACTGACTTTGAAATAACCTTTATCAACTTAATATTCACAATTAAGTGATCAGATTAAGTTTGAGCTGTATGGCCATGCAGATGTGCCACACTATACATACCTTTTGCATAAATGTAAACTACACAGACTCACATTTATGCGTTTCTGACAGAAGTATATGTCTCAAAGTCAAGTAAAATGTGCTTTCAAAAACTCAAGCCTACCTGGGACCTTCCTCTTTCTGCTGTGGTGATCTCATAGAGCTGGAGCTGAGGTACTTCATGAACATTTTCCTAAATGCCACATCCTGGTTTTCCCATTGATGACGACTAATTAGGTGATTTTGGCCTGAGCCTATTATAGTGCCTTCCTCTGTCTTCTGCAGGACTTCAAATGGACTTTTTAGAGAGGTTCCTTAGAGACATGAACACTTTCATGAAATAAATATATTACAGACATCTAAAAAACAAATTTGCAGTAATGCTTTAAACTGGATACCTGCAGGGATTTCTGGAGGTTTGATCTTCATGACTAAGACTATAGGAGACAATTTGGCTTCTGTGGGCCATGAGGATTGTGTAGCCTACAGAAGAAACAAGGCAGAAAATTCAGCAATTTAGCAAACATTGCCAGAAACAAGCAAACTCATAGGACAAACTATATATTTATTATGAAATAAATACATAACAGTTGTTCCTCCAGGGAAATTTTGTTGTGTATTTTGAATTTATATCAACAAATGACTTTTTAAAAATGTAAATTCAGTAAACAAGAATAGATGGTTTTCCAGGTAATTTTCCAATAACTATAACAGTTACCTGTTTTGCTTCCAGCTCTTTGAGCCACACATCTTGTGGAAAGCGATAGACATCCAACCAAACAGAACCACTGCCTTTAAAGACATTGACAGTGTATAGCAATAGCATTAATAAATCAGTGCTTTCACCATTTTATATTTTATACCTATATTTCAATACAACATTTACACATCATGACTGCCGCTCCAAAGTCCCCTCTTCTAGACACTTCAAATTTTACACAGATGTTTCTTTGGTTTATATCTTCCTGTGAGAAATATAACACAACGTAATTATTTTAAAGCCTTCCAAAACCAAGAGCAGACATACAAATAAGCTCTTAAAACACTATTACACACTCACAGTTTCATTGATGATTTTTATGAAATAAATATTCTCCATGTGATGCACAAAAAGCCTTGCAATACCTAATGGGACAGAGAATAATTATCTATAAATACAGTGGAGAGATTTGAATGCAAGTTGTCTAAAAATATCCCCCATTCTCCAGAAATTACCCATGTCATCCACTGTGCATAAGAGGTGTGTGAGGTTTCCCAGAGAGGCACAAGAGATGCTGGTAAGCTCCACTCTTTCATTCTGCCATGTTCTTACAAAGGTGAGAGTGGATGTACTGATGACTGACAGACCATGAGCGTGACCCAGAAACAGGTAAAGTCCATCCTCAGAGCACGCAATACAATTAGTTCTGGCTGGAAGCTAAGAACCAAAAAAATAGCATTTTATACAAATGCACCCAACGCACGCGTGCAAGGGAATATGATGTGGCTGTATGATAGTACTGTATGTAAAACATACCATGATTTCTTTAGTAGCATTCAGCACAGGAATTTGTCTTGCTTCTTGTGCATCCTTGTCAATCTTTTCCTGCTCTGATATAACTTCCCATGCACTGTCAACAAGGTTATTTAACAGCTTATCGATCATTCTCGCAGGCTTGGGCAGATTTGTGAAATAAGAAGTCACATTATCATCATCTTCACTGCTACTGTAGTCTGACGGGTCTGGGATCTCCAAACCTGGTATAGCCATTTTTTGGTGCTATTTCTGGAGGGGGAAAAAGTAGAGTTACATTTACACACACATTGTTGAACCACATTTATATATACACATATCTTAAAAAAGAAATAAAGAAATAAAGAAAACAATTAAAGAAAAGAAAGAAATTAAGATGTGTCAGATATAAAATATCAAATAAATCAGACCTGAGATAACATTTAAATCGCAACAGTAATATCTTCAGAAATACCATCAAAAAATAAACCATCTTGTTATTTATTTATTTACATGGCACTGCTGTATTGTGTTTTTTTAGGCCATGTAACGTTAGCATAATAATACCATGGTATTCTTGGAATTACAGGAGTACCAAGTAAACAACAATAGTGTAATAATTCGTTCTAGCAAGTAACGTTCCGTTAAATGTTATAACATTAGTTGTTTGCTATTTTACTGTTTGTCGGACCTTTGACCTCAATAAAAACGCAATAAACAGTTTGAAATCTGTTGATTTGGATTTTCAACAAAATATTTTTATGAATACTCATTGTATAATCAGACTGTAACACAACAGTAATCTGAATAATTAATAATAATAATATAATTATTTGTAACAACCATAGGGTAACAGCCACTCACCGCTGATGGTGGAGTTCTGTTCTTCCGGATTGTTAGGTTGTCATGACAACACTGGTTGCTTTGAGTGAGGATGCGCGTGCGTACTCCTCCGGTTTTAACCCTATGGTTTTAACTCGTCCAGTGTGATAAACAACTGTTTTTTAAAATCCGCCACTATTTTTTTTTTTTACGATATGCTCCAGTGTGATAAACGACCGTTATTATTATTATTTTTTATAATATACTGACAGTAAGATCTATTAATAATAATAATAATAATAATAATAATAATAATAATAATAATAATAATAATAAAAATACGCTTATGGCCTAGCATTAAACATAAAATTTTACATGAATTGCATATAACGTTACTGTCAATAATTTATTCATAACACATAAAAATACATTTTTACATGACGGTCCTTTCTCTAGCAATGACAATTGCTATGATGAATGCCCTTGAGTGGCGCAGCAGCCAGAGCCCAGACATGAACCTGATTGAACATCTCTGGAGTCTGACACTTCAGTTCTGGAGATCATCATCTGACTGTGCATCGATGCTCCACAACCAACCTGATGGAGCTTGAGAGGTCCTGCAAAGAAGAATGGGAAAAACTGTCCAAGCTCACAGCATCATACCCAATAAGACTCGGGGGCTGTAAATGGTGCCAATGTGCTTCAAAACCCGTTATAAATCAAAGACGGCGCTGCTTTGAATAAAGTCTATTCCATAGAGCTCCATTACAGACACGGGCGCACAGCCTACATCTGCCCCAATAAATTCATGTTAATTAATAATTATGTACTAATACTGCTGCTATTGTTGTTGTGGGATTTTTAGTAAGCATTACAACTTTTTTTTCTTTCAGTTTCCACTCAGTAAAACCTGAGACACAGGACCATTTTCAAGGATGTTTTTAAAAGATTTTTACAGACCAGTAGGCCTATAATAGTCAAAATGAGTTTGAGTTTTGGACATTTTATTTATTGAACAATATACCCAATTCTGTGTAAATATAGTGCTAGGTCAGTGAAAAATATTTAATACCAAACATATTTTAGCATTTTGTATTACAGGTAAAGACTCAAATGTACTTTATGATAAACCTTCATTTGCATTTATAATAAATCATGATGTGATTTTGGCACCTGAAGTGAGACTTCAGAAAAGTGCATTAACGCTGTGAACAGTCCACAGAGCCGGTTCCTCTCAGCAATCTTCGCTCTGTGTCTGTGTAATGTACTCTAGCCTAGAACTAATGGGATCTATAACCAATAACACCTTTTATTTAAACTGGCATTCTAAATAAGTTTCATGTTGAGCTGTTAAAATTCAGGTGAATAAGCTGGAGTCTATGCATTTAGCAGCTCCAGGGGGAAAGTGCAATAGAGTATGAGGCCACTGATGTCAACAACTCTGTACAAATAAATGGAACCATTAAACACGTTAATACACACAGAAGTGAAAAACATCTATTAGAACCCAAATATTGAGCCTTACCATTTACACAGCTGATACCAAGATTTCTTTGCTGAAAACCCCATCATACATAGAGCCTGTTACTGAGTTGTTATATACATATATAACAAAATAGTATCTGGGTTATATACTTTAGAAAAGAATCCAAGCAAACATGGGCTCAGAAAAATGGAAGTATAAATATATAATTGTAAAATATAGAGGGCTATCACATAAAATCACTAGGTTTTTGGTAAACAAAGCAAAATAGAGTGCATCACTAAAATAAGTTATTCACAGATCAGTAGGTTATTTACATATACTATAATAATAATACATGAGCATGAACAGAACAAAACAACAAAATACTTCATGTTCCATCAGCTTCTGTCACTCCCATTCAATCAATGTTCATCTTCGCGCTCATCTCCATCAACCTCATAAAAGGAGTGTAGATCTGTGACGGGCTGGTTCTTGCTCTAGGGCTGGTGACAGACGACAGTTCTGAGGCTGTTGGGGATTCAGAATTCCCGTCTTCATTGTTTGTCTGAACATAACTTGAAGGTAGAGGTACAGTTTGTGTGGGACTGCTTGTAGTTTCCTGTGCATGAACTACACTGGACCGCAGCATTGTGGTGTACTGGCCAGGAGTGTATTTAAGTAGACTATTGCTCAGTCTGCTAGAGGATCTCGGGGTCGATGCGACAGGGCTGGGTTGGATAGGAGCGACATACTGTGGCTCCTCAGATCTATGAGAACAGGAAGAGGATGTGTGTAAAGGCGTGTCCTCAAAAGCAGTTTTACATTTCTTATGGCAAGGTTATCTTGCGCTCATTACCTAAGGGGCAGGTCACAGCCAACTCCAACATCCATGGTGGCTACTTTAGTCTCTGATGCTCTCTGTACAGACATAAAATACTTCAACTTGTCTTCTAACTCATTATTCTAGGAATGAAGCAAAGCAAAGGACAGAGTCAGACCAGAGGCAATGGGAAATTGAGTAGAAAACTGATTTCACACATATATAAAGATGACAATGGACAAAGACAGATTCAAATAAGATATATGAGAAATTTGAATTACAACCAAAGGAACTCAAAGAGTCCAGCTGACAGAATAAATTGATTCTGGAATAATCACATTCAGCATGCTTATTCAAACCAATCTGTGCTTTCTAGATTGGTAAAGGTGAGGGACAGCCAAAATCACATGTTGCTACATGGAAAACATTGTTCTTACCTCACACTCCACAATGGCAATCCTGTCCAGCAGCTCAGCAATGAACATATCCTTCTGTGCAACTTTTGCTCTTAAGGTTTCAACCTGGGGAATTGTTTGTTTGTTTCATAATTTAAACAAGAATGATGTCATGATTTTTGGTTTTGGTTCATTTTGTGTACATGGAATACTCTTTATTAACAGAAGAAACAGTCTCTGTAAATCCTCACCTCCTCTATCATGGTCTTGACCTTCCTCTGTTGTGAAAACACCATGTCGTTGAGGTGCTTTATTCTCTCTCGCAGTTCTGCCGCTTCCCCTTTCAGCTGCTCAGACCTGAGAGGGAACATGAGGCTTATGAGGATATAAGATATGCAATAAAATATTGAAATACAATTAGTAGGATTTTTTTCTAACGGAGAGGGCAAAATTAAGGCATTTCTAGATTTAAAAAGAAAAAGATTTACATTGCATAGGTTTCAAGATGTAATTGTGATGAACATAAACATTTTAAATCATTAATATATTTTCACATGAATCTCCAAATTACTATGAATGAAAGCAAGTATAACAGATAACAATACTGATACTGGTTAATATATCATCTAACCATCCATCCATCCATCCATCCATCCATCCATCCATCCATCCATCCATCCATCCATCCATCCATCCATCTTTTTGGGGATAATTTAAGTAATTATAGCCACATAATAACTAAATAACAGTATAGTTGAAGGTCAAGCCTAAACTGCAATTTATCAGTATGCTTTTGTTTAAATTATCATCTATTAACAATTTCAGAACATTACAAA
Organism: Pseudorasbora parva; assembly: GCF_024679245.1. Classification (NCBI taxonomy): domain Eukaryota; kingdom Metazoa; phylum Chordata; class Actinopteri; order Cypriniformes; family Gobionidae; genus Pseudorasbora; species Pseudorasbora parva. Next base: position 26,260,359 of record NC_090172.1, read on the forward strand.
TATTATATAAACGTCATATTTAGCTGTGCCTTTTATATAGTGTGTTTGGTGATGTTGATCAGTTTTCAACGGGGAAAACATTAGCATAGCTATTTCAGATGCTGCATTCATTACTTTAATTATTTTAATGCATTAAAAAGCTAATTTATTTCAAAAATTAATGCATTATTTTTCCCATACCTACTTAAAATATAATTATTATAGTAATGGTATCTGGAGGTTATTATAAATCTTAGGCTCAGCAGCGTAGCACCAAATTTTGGGCCCTGGGTAATCTTGCTGTTTTCGCAGGTGTTAGATTTTGACAATGGAGGGAAATATACAGTGTTTTCATGTAAACTTCTGACTTTGGAGAGAACTGCAGCAGAAGTGGCAGTGTGTTGAGCTCCCAGCACCGCCTCCGTCTGCTTCTCACTCCCTGTTATTTACCCAGAAATATTGTTAGGCAAACAATATTTGTTCACTATGTAGGGTGTGATACTATAAAGTATTGGTATATTATTCAAATAGAGTAAGAACATAAATGTAAGCTATTCTACCTGGAGTAGATATGTATGTTAAAACATTGTCAATGCTCAATGATGCTTTTGGAGCTCACCTTTCTTTTAAAAAAAACTGAGTGAGCAACTGCTTGCCCTCATTTGCCTCTCTCTCTTTAATCTTCTTTTCTTTTCGTTTAGCCCCTGATTTTCCTTTCTTTAAGAAAGACATGACTCTTCCCGTCTTCCTAGTTCATATCACGGCTAACTCCAGCTCCTGTCTCATTAACTGATTCACCGCGGGTCCGCACTCCGCAGCAGAAGCACCTTACCTGCGGATTGTACCATTTACATTGATTCGAGAGGGGTGGTGGGGCTCTGCACCGCATGAAATTTAAAAAAAAACAAAAAAAACCCAGTGCCTAACTACAATTTTAGTTTTGCACAGGAACTTTTTTATTTGTACATAAATGCTATACAAATGTTAGTGCATGTATATGTATGTATAGAAAACTATCTTCTAAGGGGCCCCCCCTGCCTCGGGCCATGGGTACTCGGGACCCTTTACCCCCCCAGTCCGACGCCCCTGCTTAGGCTGTCTACTGAAACCATCCTGAAAACATGATATAACCACTGGACTGAACAGCTGCTCATTACAGGTATACATTAGATGTCTTACTGTTTGGCCACAGCTTTGTCTGCATGGTCAATTTGATCCAAACCACGTAAGCGTTGTTCACATTCAACAAGTCTTTTTGTCAGGTCACCCTTCTCCTGTTATAAAGAGAGAAGTGTTGCATAAATAGTTTCCTTTGGGGGTAATAGGCAAAGACTGAGCTAACTGATATTATTTACCTGAGCCATACAGTTAAGTAGCCTTTCCACTTCTGTAATTCTTTGGTCCCTTTCAGCGATCTTTGCTTCAGCTATCTGAGCATTCCTCTCTGCCTCCTCAAGTCTCCTCATGTAGTCATCAAGCAGGGCCTGTGGACATACAGCTCATACATTTTACACTCAGAACGACAGACACTTATTTTCCACTGTTTATCAGTCAGTTACCATCATCCGCTCTGAAATCTTCACTATCATCACTAGGTGGCACCCTTACACCCTTACTAAAAAACAACTGGATTTTTCTCTCTTCCCTGGTGAATAACTACAGATGTTTCCTGTTATGAAACTGAAATCCCCATGCCTTGCTTGTGAAGTATAATACAAAAGCAATCTTTTTACAAAGAGCCTGTAGATGTTACATAGTCTTCAGGAGAAAAAAAAGAAGAAAAAATTCACACATAAAAACAAATGCATTTGTCTCATGATCCTGCAGTGCAGTTCTCGTTGAACTAGTTGGACAGTAAAGCATTGTGAGAGTGTTTGTTTGTTTGGATGGTTATATCTGTACCTGCAAAGCTTCAATCTCCTCTCTGTACTTCCTCTTCTGTTCCTGCAGCTGTTTCTCATATTCCCTCTGCAGCTTAGCACTCATCTCTTTTAATGCTTGAGTCTTCGCCTCCTGAGAAGTCTCCACCTACACACGAAAAAGCTATTGAGTTGTCAAATAGCATGGATATTAAGATGTAAAAAAGTGACATTAAGCTTTAAAAAAATGTCTGATGTTTTTGTTTCCAACTAAGCACAAGAGATACTCTTTGGATCATCTCAAATCATGCTGTAGAACATTATCTTCCGGTTTAACAACCTATATTCTTATTTTATATTCTTATTTCAGCTTGTTTTTTTTTTGCTATATTCTTATTTTGTTATAGAAATGTTCACTATTTTAAATCACCTTTAAGCAGTGAGGTTCACATAAACTGTCCTGTAGTACGACACATTTTTAAACTTTGGTGGTTTAACTACACTGTAAAAGAATTATACAGTATACACTTAGCTCAAAATAATCAATAATTTAAGCATTTTCATCTTTTTTTCAAAAGTTGTAAGAGATTTGATTACAATTCAAGTCAGTTTAATATAATTTAAAGGCATCATGAACTGTCTTAAAAAAAATTACTGTTGTCTGAGGTCAACTAATGACGTTCGTGTGGTTTTTACATTCAAAAACATCATAAGTAATAAGTAATAGGCTATTTTCTACACTGGTTTTGAGGCTGTCTTCTGAACGCTGGGTTTTGATGGGCGTGCCGCACTGGAGACTTGGAAGTAAACGCTCACGGCTAGGATTGGAGAAGATTTGCATATTTAATCAGCTTCAGCACCTGCGGTCAGTTCAGTTCACACGAAGGAGAGATTATTTTGAAAGTGGCAACTGCAACTTGTCTTTAACAAAGAAACACAATGATTTATTTTTCATCCACCCGCGATTGCATTACATGGCACCAGCACCCGCACGATTGGTCGATATAAACGTGAACTGCGCACTCACACACGCACGTGCACGCCCAGATCAAGAAAGAATTTCTGCCGACGGGCGTATGTTTTGGTAGCCCGTCTGGTACATCCCCAGGAGTAGTACTATTACATATAAAAAAGACGTTTTACTCAAATAAGTTTGTGCACCATTCCTGTCGGATCCAATATAGAAAGCACAACATTGTGTCTGCAAATACAGCACTTTAGGCTTGTTTAGAAACGATTCAGCGGTGAAATGAAGCGATTGCGAACACACATTAACGGTCTTCCCCACATGAGCTGGAACTTTAAACATTAAAAATAAATGAAGTTTCACACATTCCTAATATTATGATCCGAAGGAGGCTAATGCAGCGACTGTGTTCTTCCACAATATCTTGCTATCTTCTTCGGCATGTTTATTGCTGCTGACTAGTGATCGACTGAACAGCTCCATGAGTCGGTGGGCGGGGCTACTGGATTAGACGTGCTGTAGATGCGGCGTCTCGTTGTGCGATGATGCAAGCTCATGAACGCTTTCTGGGCCTGGTGTCTATAAAAGCTTTTTTTTTTTTGACTAAAAGGGAAGTTTTCAGCTCTGAAACTTACAGGATAATCTTATATAACCATGACCTTTTATATATCAAAAGCTCAAGTGAAAGTTGACTTCACTTCCACTCGACTTGACTTCGAGTTACTTGTACGATAGAGTTGAAATAGGTGGTGTGGCAAGAGGGGCGTGGTTCAGTGAGGTCTGCAGCGGGAGAGAGAGCCGCGGGACGAGCGGTAAGTGAGTGGGTTGGACGCAGATTAATAACACCTGTCTCTTGTTCCAGTAATGAGCACGGAGAGGGTATAAGACATCGGTGGAACCGGAGACCAGAAAGAGAGAGAGTCGGACGGTTGATGCCAGAGACACTGAGACTGAGAAACCGGAAGCCGGAAGTGCCGACCCGGAAGTGATCATTGTTGTTTTGAGTTTTGACGGAAGTCACACGCTGAGTGTGCCGTTTGGTTATTGATATACTAAATAAAAGAGAAAGCATCAACCGTCCAGCCGACCCCCGTGTCCTCTTCCTTCCTCACACATACGAACATTGTTACAGGTGGATTTTAGGATTTTACTATTATTCCATGTACAGAAGTCTCCCAATTAATATGAGGTTTTAAAAAATGTATGTACTAATTAGAAAAATCTTTTGAAGAGTTTTCAATCAAATATAGCACACTGCAGTGTCATGTCAGCATATTGCTTGTCATGTCAACTTATCTCATAAATATTTCTTTTGTAAATTGTGCCCAAGTTTGTACACTAGCCAATAATCTGCTATGTAATGTTTCAATAACAAAAAGAAGCAAGGTCCATGGAATTAGGATGTTCATACCATGAAGGGTCTGCTCGATAATAATAGCTGTTTGTGTGTGCTTGCAAGCGCACCTGATGTTTGAGAGCGCGGTTTTCCGCCTGTGCTGTTGCTAGTTGTCTTTCGGTTTCCTTGAGTTTCTCCTCTGTCTTCTCCAACGAGCTACGCAGAGATTTCATCTCATCCCTGTTCCCCACACGGTTATGACAGCTTTCAAGCAATGATTTCTAAAACACCATCATCAAAATCAGCAGCACATAATCATTATAGCAATCATATGGATAAATACAAAGGTAGTTTCTAAAAGAATGCATTTATGCTGGCAGTAGAGTTTTTTCCAATGTGGCCTTTAAATGTTGATCAGTCGAAGCAGGTTGACTACAAAAATCAGAGCGAGCTCTGAACAGACCTTTGTCAGGTGGCAATGACCGCATTGATTGTGTACCTGCAGATCAATGTTTGCTGATATGAGGGAGCTGTTCATCTGGTCAAAGCTGTCCATAGCTGCACTTCTCGTCCTCACCTCTGACTCTAGGTAACGCTTATGAGAGTTGGCCGCCTGGTACAAACACAGTCAGCACATTGAGAACTTGTCAAACCACTATAAACTGTATACTTTTTTTAATCTAGTCTGACAGAGTAAGGCTTTGTGGTAGATAATATTCTTGGGTATTACACAGCTCTCTGGTATACTGATTGGTTAATCAGGACATCAGGAAAATTAAATTAAAATTAAATAATGCCATAGCTACTTTCATGGCTCTCATATCTATACATATTTTATAAACAAGCTCACACAGTCACACCTGTAAATTTTCATGACTCAACCACATTCTTGTAAAAACCTGGGCTGTGTGAACAAAACCGGACAACTAGTTGTCTGTCACGTTATACAGTGCGAGAAAGAAATTCTGCACAAACGCGTGTACCGTGTGTTGTGACATTTCTCGTGTGGTTTCGTTAACTCTGAGATATGAGGGTTTTAGATTTATGAGGGTTTTATTAGTTCTCTACCAGAGCTGCTCCCATCATTATGACTCAACTGCTCATGGAATTTGCTTTAGGTTAATGAAGATTTGACATGAACTCGCAGCTCGACTGGACTCGTTATATCAAAAGTGAGAAGACTTTTCAGTTTTATGGAGGTTGTCATCTTTGATATTATTTTGGTCACTGTTGCTATGGTTCCTGTTAATTGAATACAGGCTTAAATCCTTACAGACAGTATTTAAGATGCTAATTTAATTTGATATTTGAACGGGGGATTTCAAGACGCAAACCTCTAATTAAATGTGGCTGTCAATCCCCAAAACTGACAGTGTGAACATGTGAACCAAAGTCTGAATTTAAAAAAAAATCTGAGTCTGTGCCCATCACTCACTATGCAGTTTTCTGTGATATCTGTCAACTTTGACTACTGGAAAACTGGCCTTGACTTCCGACAGCTAGCATCAACTTGTCCAGACTGCAAAACTGGGGTAAAAATCTGTCCAAAAAGTAATCTAATTTATTTATTGCAGTTATTGCTTTACTGATTGCAGTAAAAATTATATAATAATTATTATATATATATATATATATATATATATATATATATATATATATATATATATATATATATATATATATATATATATATATATATATATATATATATAATAACAAAAATTCATTAATATGAAAAACTCAATTCATATTTTATGTCCACACATTTATTTATTTGGTGAGTAGCTGTGTAATAATGTCTAGTCAGCCTGTCATTATAGCATTATTACAGGGTGATCAGGGAGATTGTATCACGCTAAAGGGGTATATTTTACCGGTACATTACAATCTCTTCCTTAATACCTTGACATGCTGCTCACCTTTAATTCCTGAGATAATTTTTGCACTGATTGTTGCATCCCTCCAAACTGGCCATACATCCGCTCTCTGACTTTTTCCAAAGAGTCACGTACCTTTGAGAACAGAATAAATACATTATCTGCTTGGACGTCCATTCCTGAGTGTAAAGTATCTGCTAATAATAGTTAACCTTATTGTTAGCTAGGTGCCAAAATAAATGTCTCTGCACTCACCTCTCTAATGTACCTCATCTCATCCCTCAGGTGACCGACAGACCACTCTCGTGCCATCACTTCCTGTTGGCGGTTGGTGCTTGTGCTCTGCACCACGCCATAAACTCTGGGCCCGTTCTGAGCAAGCTGTTCCCTACCGATGCCATTGGTCACAGGGTGCTGGGGGAACAGAACTACAGGGGTCAGATTTCAGCTTGTGGATGTTTAAAAGGAGAGTGTCTCTGTTGTATTTACAGGCGTGAAGACCAATGTCACTGCTGTGTTTCTGAATGTATATATGTCTACTGGAGCCTCCTGGTTGATAAATAAGAGCAACACTGTGGCTGTTATGTGTATATATTTGTGATATTTAAGCAGTGATGCTGAGTGATCACAATGATAGGTTGGGATGCAGACCGTCAGAATAGTCCTAAGCGAGGGTGTCATATTTCTGCATGCCAGTCTGAAAGAATTAAAAACCCAAGTGTTTTTTTTTTAAATCTGCAGTTTCACCATGATTATGAAAAGGAACTTGAAACTTGGAATGCTGTTGTGCGAACATTATCCAGTGAAAGTACATAGAGGAAATATGTCTTTCATGACAATGCCAAGGGGAAAGGGAAATGTCATAATAGCAAACCCCTGGGCAAACTACATTTGAGAAGCTCTCGCTCAAGGGCAAAGTGCTAACGATCAATGGCCTTGCAATATATTCAGATCTGCCGCAGGATTCTGGGTGCTGGGAACTTTTCACACGGGTTCAATTCTGTCTTTTAGATTTAGTTTCCACAGGAGTCATATTTCATGTTTTGCATGCCATAAGAAAGCTCTTTTGTGAAGTTTAATAAGTAAACAAGCATTTTACTATGCAAAGAATGCCCTGAAGCCAAATTGTACAGATATACTTCAGATCATGCTTGCTTCGCAAACAATAACGCATCAACCTCAAATATCTTTTGGGAAAGCAGCACCTGTGTTTTAAACTCCATCACTATCATAGATAGAACTCAGATAACATCACCAGGTGGTACAAAGACAATTACCATGTATAGAAAACATATGTAGTTGACTGTGTGTTTGAAAGCACAGTTATATAATGGACACAGTGGAAAATACTTCCTTTCTACTGTTCAAAGGTTTGGGGTTGGTAAGATTTTAAAATGTTTTAAAAGACAACTTTTATGTTCACCAAGGCTGCATTTATTCAAAATAAATAAATAAATAGTATAAAAACTGAAATATTGTGAAATATCACTACAATTTAAAATACCTGTTTTCTATTTGAATACATTTTAAAATGTAATGTATTCCTGTGATTCCTATCAAATCTGTATTTTCAGCAGCATTACTCCAGTCTTCAGTGTCACATGATCCTTCAGAAACATTCTAAAAAAGTTGTTTTGTGTAAAACGTGATTAACTTTGATTAATAGAAATTTCAAAAGAACAGATTTTATTTGAAATATTTAATATTTAACACAATTGAATGTGTCCATGCTGAATATCAGTCACCCACCTCCCGAAAAAGAAATCTTACTGACCACTAGTTTTTGAAGAACTTATTGTAATAGATTCAAATACTAGAAGAATCATATGATAAATCTTTACGCAAGTAAGGTTAATAGACATTTGGTTTTGTTTGTGGGGAACAAACTTGGGAAGTTCTTGAGAAGCTGCCGTACCTTTTCTTCTTGCTGAGGTGATTCTCTCCCAGGCGGTCTTTCTCTCTGCATGAGCCCATTTTTCTTTTTCCAGGAACCATTGGCCAGTTTCTCTGCCTGTGATGTGACACATGGTATCTTTATAGGTTTTATCCCATTTTTCAGACATCTTGATGCTTGATATTTAAAAAAATAATGTTGTGTTCACACATTGTTGATAAAAAGGCATTATCAGACACAGGTTTTGCCATTGTCAGATGTTTTGTGCAACAATTTTAAAAAGGCTTCCTGTTTATAAGAAACCATATTTGATCTTTTACATAGTGCTGTTTTCACAGTGTACTGAGATTAAACAATATTAATGAATTCCAGCTGTGATCACACTCTCAGGGTGCAGTGTTCCCTTTTCCTCTTCTCAGGACATAGTTTCTTAGATCTGTAATCTCATTCAAGTCATAACCACACCTCCTCAGAGCTCCTCTCCAAAACAAAGCAGAGCTTCTACCTCCTCACTGACAGAGACCAAATTCTGTTTCCATTTTAAGGGCGAACATGAGAACAATCCTTCACTAGAAAAAGGATCAGATGTTGAGAATGCTGGATTAATGTTTTTCTCTGATTCTGACTGAAGGGGAGAGATGTGTGGGAATGCGTGGAGATAAGATAGAACAATGATGCCAGTGTTGGTCATGGCCTTCTGCACTGGACATCATAGAGCTTGACAGATAATCCACAAAAACACAAGCCCATGAGAGTAAATTTGAGGCACTCGAAAGAGATACATTTAAAAAGTTGAACAAAGGCCTTGGCCTAAAGTTATGTGTAAAAATGTTTGTGAATAATATTAAAGGCCCTAGAATGATTTGAAACAAGATGTTAAATTGTTCTCTAATATCAAAATAGAGGGTATGTGGCTTATTTAAGGTAAAAAGAGTCCAGATACAGTTTTACAGGTCCATTTACAACCCTAGAAATTGTCCCTAGGATGTAATGCTCTGTTTTTGCCTTATTTGGAAGGGTCATGAATATTAATGAAGAGTTCTGCTCAATGACAGCTAACACATCTATACCATCCGTCATGGCAATGATAGCGTCTTACATTTGAATCACAAACTGAACTGAGTAGTGTGTAAATATGTTGTTTACAGTAACGTTACAGTTTGACAGTAGAGTACTGATTTAAAAGTCGATTTATTTAGCCAAAAAAAGTAATGTAGAAGCCACTTAAAATAGTCAGTGTCATGTTTACTACTCACCCGCTGCAAAATAATCATACTTCAGTTCTCAAAAATGTATATTTATTTAAAGATACACTGCGTGATATTTTCCCCCATCTAGCGGTGAAAAGGTATATGACCATCCAGTGAATAATAGTTTCTGTTCCTCTCAATTCTGATTTCGTTTTAACTCCTACGGTGGCCAATTTAGTCCAAGATTAACATGGCAACGCCCCTCTTCACATTCGACACGGCCATCGAGCGTTAAAACGCGAAAGGCGAAGCTTGAATGTATGGGTATGTCCCTCTTTGGCTAATGTACTTTCAAGATGGAGGGGCAACATGGCGACCAGCATTCGAACCCCTCACCCGTATGTATTTTCAATGGGATATTATAAACTTACGAGAATACTTTATTACTTGAAACAAGTTAATGAGCGCAGATAGGTTGCTAGGCAACGTGGGGGAGAGGACGCTGGCGTCGTCTGTTCGCCGCTTCTCCACCCACAAATGATCATGTTAATGTACTATTAGATTTAGATTTTATTTTATTTCCTTATGTTTGTGACTAGTCTAACAGTCAGAGCTAAAATTGGGACTGTTGCTGATTGCTGGCAGCCACTGAGAGGACGTTGTTCCTCGTTTCGCCGTTTTCCACCGCTTCTAATGTTTACGTTTGAATTGCTGCGGTTGGTTGGTTCTGGTTTGGTGGACATTTGATGTTTCACTTTCTCGCCGCGACTGCTCATTGGTGGTCTCCCTTGGGCTTAAGCTGCATGGTGGCTGAAGTTTGCACCGGGCTAGCGTCATCTGGGCCATCGTAATCGGCGTCCGGCATGATGTTGGGATGTTCCGCTTCTCGGCTGCGCCGCTGTTCCGTCCTGCATTGCGGCCGTGGAGCGGCTTGGACTTCCGCGCCGACCCCGGTGTGTCCACAGAAGTGCCCGAAAAAAATGTTCTGCCTCCTTCATGGTGCTGCGGCGATCCCCATCGTTTGAATCGTCATGAAGACCCATCATCTGGTCTTCAGCTGTCCTGCCTCGGCGATGTCATCGGGACACTGCCGCTGGGAGAAATGTAAAACATGGAGTGGCCACAGTGTGCTGCGGAGCTAACAGAGACTTCCACCATCAGCTCTGTTTCTGTTCACCATCAGCTCTGTTTTCTGTTCTGTTTTCTGTGTTGGTTGATTGTTTGTAGTATTTTATATTTTTACTCCCCCCCTTGTTGCACTTTGAGATTCTTCGGAATGAAAAGTGCATTATAAATAAAATCTATTATTATTATTATTATTATATTTTTGAAAGAACTAAGTGTTTTTAGCTAAGAATAAACTAAAAAAGTTACAGAGTGTAGCTTTAACAAATTGACTAGAAGCCTTAGATCGTTTCAACTTAGATGGTGAAGGTGACGTTAGCTACACGGATCAAGTGAGCCATCTGTAAGCAACTAAACAGTAGTAGTAAGCGAAGTTAGTTTCAGAGTTTTGTGTTAATGATCAAATATAGGCTAATTTAGATTTCAATCCATCAAAAGGGATCAACATGCTACTGTTGTATTTTATGACAACACTGGCAGGAAATAATATTAACCTTTGTCATTTGACAAACTGTTATGTGAGCTTCTTGGAGTTTCCAATTGTTACTTTAGCATATTGCGTTAGATCTAGACAACACAGGATATTATCGTAATGTTGTCTTACTAAAAAACTTTCAATTTAATCTGAAATGGGTTTGACAGTCAATAAGTGGATAAAATCACTGCTTACTGCTTGCAGGAATACGGTTGGAATCGGCCCTTTCTTCAGTATCAGACGCTGAGCGAATTCTGCTATATTGCCCCAGGTTAGAAAAACTGTCCGTGGTGAAATGGGCCGAGCAAACAAACAACTTTGAATTACTTTGTTACGGTATCCAATTTTAAATAAACATCAACCATGACTCTTGACATTGTTTATTTGGGGGGAAGGGTATGAAAAGTCCTCACGTCCCCTGCACAGCCTGGATCATGACATTTGTGTCCATGAGAGCTGCCGTTTTTGCTATCCTCGCGTGACGCTTGTTTATCTGCTGAACTGATGATTCAGATGCGCAGTTCCGCCTAAAAATGAACATTGGATGACATGAAAATGTTGGGGGTGTACATATTAAGGATCTCAGCGATTCTGTCACAGTTGGCGTTATGTTGAAAATAGCCTGTTTTTCTGTGGTGTTTTTCACAAACAAGATTTACATATGAAGGAGGAGGCAATAGTGTTTAAGACTCACAGTATGTGATGTCCATGTACTGAACTCTTGTTATTTAACTATAGGAAGGTTAATTCATTTTTTAATTCTTAGGGCACCTTTAAAGTATTTAATTTAGCCTAATAAAATGAACAGAGGAATTAATCTTTGGGTTGACCATCCTGATACAGTGCAGCCTCAAGCGCCTTCCTTCTTTTATAAAACAATTACTTCATTAAGAAGTAAACGGACAGTTCTCCTAATTTTTTTTTTTTAATTTACACATCCTCTTGTCGTTCTAAACCCATGGGACTTTCATTCATCTTTAAAACGCAAATTAAGATATTTTTAATCAAAGCAGACTTCTGACTTATAAAAAGTATATTCCTTTAAAACACTGCTATTTCAAAAAAGATAAAACTGTAAAAAAGAAAATAATTCACAAATGCATTGGAAAATGAAGACATTTTAAAGCTACACTGTGATATTTTCCCCCATCTAGCGGTGTAAAGGTATATGACCACCCAGTGAATAATAGTTTCTGTTCCTCTCAATTCTGATTTCGTTTTAACTCCTACGGTGGCCGATTTAGTCCAAGATTAACATGGCAACCCGCCTCTTCACATTCGACACGGCCATCGAGTGTTAAAACGTGAAAGGCGAAGCTTGAATTTATGGGTATGTCCCTCTTTGACTAATGTACTTTCAAGATGGAGGGGCAACATGGCGACCAGCATTCAAACCCCTCACCCGTATGTATTTTCAATGGCATATTATACACTTACGAGAATACTTTATTACTTGAAAGAAGTAAATATACATTAATGAGCACATATGTTTTTGAAAGAACTAAGTGTTTTTAGCTAAGAATGAACTAAAAAAGTTACACAGTGTAGCTTTAATTTGTGTTGTAAAGACAAATGAAAGTCTTATAGATTCTGAATTACATGAGAGTCAGTAAATATTTTGGGTGAACTATCCATCTAAATGTAATAATAAAACACTAATCACCATACCTGTGATAGAAAATATAGTTACTGGTATAAACAATCCTCCAGACAGTTTAACATTTTACAGAAATACTACAATGGCAAACAATACTAACAAAGTTCAGCTTCATTATACATGCATGCTGTTTTTGACAATATGTCCATTAGCATGTGTTTTCCCTGTTTCATATTCTTGGTTGCTCATGTAATCTTATTAAATGTATAGAACACTATTCACTAAGGGCCTTTTTTTGTTGTATAAAGATGTGCTGAAGGGTGTAAACTCAAGTCTAGCCTCTGTGTTTTACAGTACACTACTGTATATCGATTTGCATGTAGTGGGTGTGTTGGTATACAGCTGCCCACCAGTTATGTCATTATTTGTTGTTCAACTAAATGTTATCAGTAATACTGGTCCTGGATCAGTGTACATTTCAAGCCTTCCTGTAATCCAACAGGTGCAATCCAGGCCACAGGTAGACTAGTATCCAATGGAGGATAGGATTACCCCACACACCCATCTTAATTTTGCAGTGGATTCCTCTCTTGGTTCTTTGTTGTAGCAGTAATAGTATCTCTCACTTAAATTAAATGTTCTCTAGTCTTAACACTTAACTATCCTGATTCCAAAATGTCCTCTTCCCTCTCCTCATGTTGTCCTCCTCCCTCTCCTCATTTTGTCTTCCTTAGACCTTGTTTCACTTTTTGCACAGTTATGTACCAATTATGCTGCAAAGTATTACAATTAAAAAGCCTTTATATTGCAAGTCCAAGCACAATCCCCATGTAAAACCTAACCTCACTCAGATATAAGTGGTTAACATTAACATAAAGGCTAAATAAAAGTTTAATATTCTCCAATATGTGTAATGAAAGCACCTTAAATCGATATGCATATACGTGTGGTCACATTAGCACAGCCAAAAAAAAAAAAACAGATTTCTGGCTGACGTGACCAATTTGAACACAATGCAAAATCTGAGTGGGAAATCTTTTGCCCTCACATGAAATTCACAATCTCCAAATTCCCAAATAAATTGGTCATTGGCAGCTCATCAGGAAGGCCTGGGTTTTGTTTATTGACGCTGCACACAACATAATGGCCACAGCTGGCCCTTCCCATGAGACAGACACTGATAAGGCCATCAACAGTTTTGTGTTGGCTGAGCTCCTGGATTTCTATTTCTCATTAGTATCTAGGCTATGAAAGTGCCTGATGTTCCCAAAGCAGCTCCTATCAGAGACCAAACAGGGCTGATATCAGTTGAACTTTAAAGACTAAGAGCTGCAGGGTGCAAGTTCTAGGCCAAGGTACAGATAAAAACTCTCATGCACATGCAGTCAGACACACCTCTCTTGATTTCTTTCTCAGCACTGTCAGTAGAAGGCTTATAGCAGGTACTGTCAAATACACATATTAATTTGTCACACACAGACTAACCTGTATCTGTAAACAAGCTCAAAATGAACTTTGCCTCCCTTGGTAAATAGGTGTTTCAATTTCATGAGCTTTGTTTCATGTAACTCTGAACTTTGGGGGCAGCTCAAGGATATTGTGGCAAGGGGGGCGTGGTTCAGCGAGGTCTGCAGCGGGAGAGAGGGCCGCGGGACGAGCGGTAAGTGAGTGGGTTGGACGCAGATTAATAACACCTGTCTCTTGTTCTAGTAATGAGCGCGGAGACGGGATAAAACACCAGCGGAACCGGAGACCGAGGAGAGAGAGAGTCGGACTGTTGATACGAGACCCAGAGAATACCGGAAGCCGGAAGTGCGTGACCCGGAAGTGTTATAGAGACTGAGCGATCTATGAGAATAAGACACACAAGGAAGTGTGCACGTTTGTGTTTAAGAGAATAATAAAAAGTATCAACAGTCCTGCCGACCCCCGTGTCCTCTTCCTTCCTTACCTCATCGAACTTGTTACACTGGTGCCGAAACCCGGGAAGGAAGCAGGACAGAGCCGCCGCCATGACAACGCCCTCCGCCTCGCCATTTGCGGAGATCATCACCTCGCTCGCGGCCCTCCACCAGGAACATCACACGGCGTTGCTGGACCTTCGGACTGAACAGGAGCGCCGCTTCGCGGCCATAGTCCAAGGCCAGCAAGAGGACCGCGAGCAGTTCCGGAGCTGGATGGACCGGGAGGTTCGCGCCGAGGCCGCTGGGCGGGCCAGCGCACCGGTGCACGTGCCCCTACAAAAGATGGGGCCGGAGGACGACCCCGAGGCCTTCGTGGACCTCTTTCAAAAAGCCGCGGAGGCCTGCGGATGGCCCCGGGCACAGTGGCCGGTGCGCCTCATTCCACTGCTATCCGGCGAAGCCCAGGCGGCCGCGCAACATCTACCGGTTGCGAACCTCCTGGACTACGATGACCTGAAGCGGGCCATTCTTCAGCGGGTCGGCCGGACCCCAGAACAACACCGCCAGCGTTTCCGCTCCCTGGAGTGGGGCGAGTCCGGTCGACCCTTCGCCTTGGCCCAACAGCTCCGGGACGAGTGCCGCAGATGGCTGCTGGCCGGCGGCAGCGACGTGGACCATGTCGTCGATCTGGTGGTGCTGGAGCAGTTCATCACTCGGCTCCCCAGGAAGACCGCCGAGTGGGTCCAGTGCCACCGGCCCACGTCGCTGGAGACGGCCATCAATTTGGCGGAGGACCACCTGGTGGCGTGCCCGGGGGTCGGCGCACCCCCACTAACTTCTCCCTCTCTCTCTCCCCCTTCTCTCTCTCTCTCTCGACCTGTCCCTCTCCCCAGGTCCCGCCCTCCAGGCCCGCCTCGCGTTTCCCCCAGAGGCCGGGGTGGGATGGGCCCTGGACCGTCTGGGAGTTCGCGGGTCCCGCCCAGGGGGGCGGGGCCGCTGGGGACGGCTAGTGACTATGGAGCCGGTTCCGCCCCCTATCCGCGCTCAGCCTCCAACCCACTCCCCGCCGCCGGGGCGGCGGGTAGGCCTGGGCTGGCCTGCTGGCGGTGCGGTGATCCGGATCATTTTGTGGACCGATGTCCGATGATGGACATCGGAACAATGATCCGGATCCCGGACGTCCAGCGGACCACCCCCGATCAAGCAGGAGAGTACCAAATTCCTGTAAGTATCAAGGGGGGTACATATCAGGCCTTGGTGGATTCAGGATGTAACCAAACCTCGATCCATCAAAGCCTGATTCAGCCTGGGGCGTTGGATACAAGCCGCGTGGTTAAGGTGCGGTGTGTGCACGGGGATGTGGTGGAATATCCGATTGTCCCAGTCACGATACAATTTAGGGGAGAAAAGCATAGTGTTGAGGTGGCGGTTAGTCCCCACCTCCGGCATCCGCTAATTCTGGGGACGAATTGGCCCGCCTTTTCGGCGTTATTGGGGTCGTTGTGCGCGGATGCCGCTTGGGAAAACAAGGCTAGGAACGGGGCGGTGCGAGTGCAGGTTGGCGAGGCTGATACGGGGCCCTTGGGAGCGGCTTCAGAGGAACCGAGCGGGGTTGAGAGACTGATTCTCTCGGACCGCGATGACTTCCCTCTGGAGCAGTCTCAAGACGAGACGCTAAAACATGCGTTTCAGCAGGTCCGCACGATCGACGGTCAGTCCCTCCAACCCGCATTGCCCGTCACGTATCCGTATTTTGCCATAATTAAAGATAGGTTGTATCGAGTGACCCAAGACGCTCAGACAAAAATGGATACAACCCAATTGTTAGTACCAAAGAGCCGCCGGGAAATGCTTTTTCAGGCGGCTCATTCTAACCCGATGGCGGGCCACCTGGGACAGGCGGCCACGCTGAATCGTTTAATGACCCGATTCTTTTGGCCAGGCATTTATGACAATGTGCGCAGGTGGTGCGCGTCTTGTCCTGAATGTCAGTTGGTGAACCCACTGGCCGCCCCAAAAGCGCCATTGCGCCCCCTTCCATTAATGCAGGTCCCCTTCGAGAGAATTGCGATGGACCTCATCGGGCCATTAGAACGATCCGCACGCGGGCATCGTTTTGCGCTAGTTATCGTGGACTACGCAACACGATACCCGGAAGCAGTGGCTCTCCGCAACATCTCGGCGAAGAGTGTTGCGGACGCACTGTTTCGTTTAATCTCCCGGGTGGGGATTCCGAAAGAAATCCTCACTGATCAAGGCACGGCGTTTATGTCACGCACGTTAAGCGAATTGTATGGATTATTGGGCATTAAATCCATTCGAACCAGCGTCTATCACCCACAAACAGACGGGTTGGTCGAACGATTTAATCGCACTCTTAAATCCATGATCCGTAAATTCGTACAAGAAGACGCCAAGAATTGGGATCGGTGGTTAGAACCCCTCTTATTTGCTGTGCGCGAGGTCCCGCAAGCCTCCACGGGGTTTTCCCCCTTCGAGCTTCTCTACGGGCGTCAGCCACGGGGGGTGCTGGACGTCCTACGAGAAACTTGGGAGGAGGGGCCGTCGTTGGCCAAAAACGAAATTCAGTACGTCATGGACTTGCGAACAAAACTCCACACATTGGGGCGGCTATCTAGGGAGAATTTGTTGCAAGCCCAGGACCGCCAGAGCCGGTCATATAACAGGGGTACTAAACTGCGCAAATTCACACCGGGAGAGAAAGTGCTCGTTCTACTCCCAACCTCGAGCTCAAAATTAATGTCGAAGTGGCAGGGGCCGTTTGAGGTCGCACGACAGATAGGAGAGCTCGATTATGAAGTGATACGATCCGATAGGAACGGGGCACGTCAAATATACCACCTCAATCTGCTGAAAAAATGGAATGAGGTGGAATCGGTGTTGTTGGCAACGGTGATCGGGGGAGAGGATGATCTCGGGCCAGAGGCGAGCATTAAGGCGCAATCAGTCGCGCTGGCCCCTGGGGGAGACCACCTCTCACCGTTACAACTCGCTGATTTATCGAAGTTGCAAGCGGAGTTCGCTGACGTGTTCTCGCCCCTACCGGGACGTACCGACTTGATTCAGCACCATATCGAGACCGAGCCGGGCGTGGTAGTTCGCAGCCGGCCGTATCGCTTGCCTGAACACAAGAAAAAAGTAGTTCAGGACGAATTAGGCGCAATGCTCGACATGGGAGTAATCGAGGAGTCCAACAGTGACTGGGCGAGCCCGATAGTCTTGGTCCCCAAGACGGACGGCTCGGTCAGGTTCTGTGTGGACTACCGCAAGGTGAACGCTGTGTCGAAGTTCGACGCGTATCCAATGCCACGGGTTGACGAATTGCTTGATCGGTTAGGCTCGGCTCGATTTTATTCGACACTGGACTTAACAAAGGGCTATTGGCAGATCCCCTTGTCTCCATTGTCCAAAGAAAAAACAGCTTTCACCACGCCGTTCGGATTACACCAATTTGTCACGCTTCCGTTCGGCTTGTTCGGGGCGCCCGCGACCTTCCAGCGACTCATGGATAGGATTTTGCGTCCCCATGCTGCATATGCTGCTGCGTACCTAGATGACATAGTGATTTATAGTCACGACTGGCAGCGGCATATGCAGCATGTGAGGGCGGTCCTGAGGTCGCTGAGGAGAGCGGGGCTCACGGCCAATCCGAAGAAGTGTGCGATTGGGCGGGTGGAAGTAAGGTATCTGGGCTTCCACTTGGGTCATGGGCAGGTGCGTCCCCAAATTGATAAGACTGCCGCAATTGCAACCTGTCCGAGGCCCAAGACCAAAAAGGAGGTAAGACAGTTCTTGGGGCTGGCGGGATATTATAGACGGTTTATACCAAATTATTCGGACCTCACCAGCCCTTTGACTGATCTTACTAGAAAGGGGCTACCAGATACGGTCCAGTGGACGGAGCCGTGTCAACAGGCTTTTACCCAAGTAAAGGCTGCCCTATGTGGCGGGCCGCTGTTACACTCCCCTGACTTTTCTCTCCCTTTCTTGTTGCAGACTGACGCGTCGGACAGGGGGCTGGGCGCAGTCCTGGCCCAGGAGGTGGAGGGGGGAGAGCGGCCGGTGCTGTACATTAGCCGTAAGCTCTCCAAGAGAGAAGCTAAGTACAGCACCATAGAAAAGGAGTGTTTGGCCATCAGATGGGCCGTTCTCACCCTCCGCTATTACCTCCTGGGGCGGGAGTTCACTCTCTGTTCGGACCACGCTCCTCTCCAATGGCTCCACCGCATGAAGGATACCAACGCGCGGATCACCCGTTGGTATCTGGCTCTTCAGCCGTTTAAGTTCAAGGTGGTCCACAGGCCGGGTGCTCAGATGGCTGTGGCCGATTTCCTCTCCAGAAATGGGGGGGGGGGGGGGGGGCTGCAGGCCGGACGGCTCCCCGGCCTGAGTCGGGCGGTGGGGGTATGTGGCAAGGGGGGCGTGGTTCAGCGAGGTCTGCAGCGGGAGAGAGGGCCGCGGGACGAGCGGTAAGTGAGTGGGTTGGACGCAGATTAATAACACCTGTCTCTTGTTCTAGTAATGAGCGCGGAGACGGGATAAAACACCAGCGGAACCGGAGACCGAGGAGAGAGAGAGTCGGACTGTTGATACGAGACCCAGAGAATACCGGAAGCCGGAAGTGCGTGACCCGGAAGTGTTATAGAGACTGAGCGATCTATGAGAATAAGACACACAAGGAAGTGTGCACGTTTGTGTTTAAGAGAATAATAAAAAGTATCAACAGTCCTGCCGACCCCCGTGTCCTCTTCCTTCCTTACCTCATCGAACTTGTTACAGATATTTATAAGCCTAACTTGTTTCTAAACATACTGGCTTGGTAAGTAAAGAGAAGTTTAACTATGAAATCTTTACATGCAGTTCCGATAATGAGCAGGTGGCCAATAGTGCGTGGATTCTCACGTTTTTGTGCATGTCTGACTCTGCATGTGTATTTATCAGTATAGGTATGCTGCAAGCTACTGGCAGGACAGTACGGATCTGTGACACACAAAGGAAGTGATGGGCCCAGAGAAAGGACACACTCTGGTTTATCTCTCTAAAACAATGACCCAACATTCACAGACAAAGCAATGCTGAAAATTTCCCCTTTCTGAAATTCTACCTGACACACCCTTAAAAGGCAAGCCTAAAGGTAAATCCTATACTATATATATATATATATATATATATATATATATATATATATATATATATATATATATATATATATATATATATATATATATATATATATATATATATATATATATAAATAATACACACACACACACACACACACACACACATAAATATATACATACATATATCCTTTATATATTGGAAGCATTTTGCCTGCATTTGATCAAAAGTACTGTAAAAACACTAATATTGTAAAATGTTAAAACTATTTGAAACTACTTTTTTATTTTAATATATTTTAAAATGTGATGGCAAAACTATTTCATTCTAATTATGCTTTTTTTTTATTCCAGTATGCATTTCTTGTTATTATCAATGTTGAAACCATGATACATTTTAAGCTTTTTTGAAGAATAAAAATTTAAAAATAGATTTTTTTTTTATTTGAAATACAAATCTTTTGCAACAATCTCTTACTATGTCTTGCTGAATAAAAATATTAATTTATTTTTGAAGAACACTACTGACTACAAACTTTTGAAGGGTAGTGTACATTCATTTTTCATAGTACATGTATAAAGTTGTTCTTGCTTTGTTTGTATTCCTTGCATAGTATATAAAAACACACAATACAATATATTTTTGAAATGTTAAATATTTTAAAATTGTTGAGAGAAAACATCTGCAGCGAGTACTAAAGGAACACAGACCCCGAGTTATAAACCCTTGATGTAATGTATCTCCAGGTGAGGTGTCATAATCTGAAGAAATCAGTCATTTACGTAATCTTATCGAGTTTATCCTGTTATCAGGCTATCATGCCATTTGTGGAGCTGGCCAAACAGATTGAAGATAAAGTCAGTGAAAAGAGGAAGTGTGTTATGACGTGAAGAGATGTTTAGCGCCAATCTGTCTGGCTGCAAGAAGTTTACTGAAAGATGCTAAAATGATACTTACAGAGTTGACGGCTTCATTCTGAGTTTTAGGATTTTCCTCAGGCCGGAGAGTTAATCTGAGACGCCTGATTGTCCTCTGGTGGACATTCATCACAGATATACACAGACGCAAAAAATGGACAGACAGACAAACAAACAATGATTAGTCACAATATTGGTTTAATTAGACAATCTGATGATTCTATCTAGATTAAACTCAAAGCAATTTCACTGAAACCAAAACAAAAAACCTCCAGCCCTGTGAAAGATAACGCTCATCTGATACAAGAAATGTCACGCATGAAAAGTAAAAAGGACAGGCTGCTGAGACTGATAGAATAACAATACTGCAATTAAAACATGACTGCCCTTATAAATGCTTCAATGATTAACCACTTTAGATGTGGCCAATGGCCATCTATTCAATTCAAATCAATAATTACTACAGTCAAAAATGTGCTTCTCAGCGATTTGATGCCCTCTCCGCTGGTTAGCACCATCTGAGAGGGTGTCAGTTGATTAGCTGTAAGAATGTCTCTGAATGACAGCTGACCGCAGCAACAGCGGCTGAGCGCCAGGCCCTGATAAAATAAACATGACAGGGCCCTGCCTCCCAGGTCGGGTGCTCTTATTACAGGCCCCTCTCTTAACAACACAACGCTGCCTCACACACGTCAACAGCGCACACTATTAGCCTGATATGGACGAGCCATTAGGGCACAGTCAAGAGCATGAAAGAGAAAGCGACACAGAGAATTGAGAATGAAAAAAACAAACACCTCATTGAGAATCAGTTATAGTCAAACATTCGAAACAAAGTTCAAAAGAGCAAGAAAACATAAGCGAGCTGAAACTATTCACTAGTGTTTCCTACCTCATTGAGGTCTGGCATCTCTGTGGTGGTGGTTATAGTGCGAAAGGCACTAGTCATTCCATTTGGATGCATATCTCCTTTTCACTGTCACACATCCACTAAAATACTATCAACGTCTGCACCCCACCACTGCAGGCGACACACCAAAAGAGGATAAACGTGGTGTGTGTGTGTGAAAGAGAGGAAGAATGAAAACAAAAACTCCCTTCAACAGCTTCGCCTGAATTCCTTCCCCCGGATGAGAACAGAACGAGTGAGAGGGAATCAGGAGGAAAAAAAGAGGCTCAGTATTCCAATGTGCAGAGGTCAGTAGAAACACAGCCCTCCAGTGTGCAGACAACTCCAGAGTGACAGCGTCCCATATAGACTCCTCCTGACAGAGAGAGAGAGAGAGAGAGAGAGAGAGAGAGAGAGAGAGAGAGAGAGAGAGAGAGAGAGAGAGAGAGAGAGAGAGAGAGAGAGAGAGAGAGAGAGAGAGAGAGAGAGAGAGAGAGAGAGAGAGAGAGAGAGAGAGAGAGAGAGAGAGAGAGAGAGAGAGAGAGGTCAGTAACTGAGCTGCCTACGTAAGCCTTGTTTCCCATCAGACTCGTTGAGCCACATTTCACCTGTGTGCGTTCTCTCATGCTCCCACCTACCTGTAGTCGGGACACTTTCATAGGGTGAGGTTAGGCGTCACACCTTAGGCGGGTTACAACACTTTTGATTGTAGTGTGGCTTGTTATTGTTCTTAGAATTATAATGGTCATATATGGATCATAACAGTGAATAATTTGATCTTAACAATGAGAAGTGGGAACAAAAAGCATTGTATAATTGTAATAATGTGTTATTATTGCGATTCATTAAGCCATAACTAGCCTTTTTAAAGTAATAGATAACAAACATTTCAATTTTGTCATAATTTACTACCCTCGTGTCATTCCAAACCTGTTTGACTGACTTTCTCTGTGGAGCATATTCTGAGAAATGTCTGCTTTTTTTGGTCCATACAATGAACCTTATTGCTCACCAAAAGTGTTTGGTGTACAACATTCTTCAGAAAATCTTTTTTTTTTTCTTGCAAGAGAAAAAAAAGGTATATAGGTTTGCAAGGACAATGATGCGTGAGTCTGGTAGGTAAAACTTGCCGACCATTAGAAAGTATGTTTGATATAGTATGAATATGACTAGAACAGTGGTTCTCAAACCGGTCCTGGAGTACCACCAACCTTGCACATTTTGTATGCCTCCCTATATCTGACACACCCATTTTGAGGTCTTGCAGTCTTTACTAATGAGCTCATGAGTTGAATCAGGTATGTTAGATGAGGGAGACATACAAAATGTGCAGGGCTGGTGGTACTCCAGGACAGGTTTGAGAACCACTGGACTAGAATTCAGACTACTACATCCACCATGTTGTCTACATGTGACCTACAACTCCTCTCCTGGGGCCTCATGGGACTGTAAAGTAATTGTTAAGATGTCTTAATAATTGATCTATGAAATCTTTCATCTGTGTGATTTTGTTTGCTTAACATATTTCAAAGTGCACAAGTTGTAGGTCAATCATTAATTTCGGAAGCAGATAGTCTACTACATGACCCTGTGTAATCATTAACCCTCCATATTTGTCAGATTCACCCTTTGGAAAACACATACAAGCTGTAAATTATGTGTAAAAAAATATTCACATAAAAAAGGACCCTAATCCAATTTAATCTTCATCACAGGGACAAATCTTGTCGTTTTAGTGACAATCTATCTTTTGAATAGGCAAAGGTCTCGACTCTCTAGAAATCCACGAGCAGACGATCAGATCAAGCTGCGTGTGAAAGGTCACAGGGATTATGTTTCATGCCTTTTATGATGGAAAATAGGATCCCTGTTGGAGTGCTATCCTACTGGAGGAGGTTTGTGAGCCCCATTTAGCCCTATAGTGCTCAATAAGGCACTGAAGATGTTTTATAATTTTTTTTAGGATATACTATATTTTAAAGATAATTTTATAAGCTTTACATAATACAGGGGGGTTATTCCAGAAAGCAAGGTTAAATTAACACCACATATACCATGAACTCTTGGTTGATTACCCCAAACCTTGCTTATTCGAGGTATGCTGGTTCAAAAAACGTCCAGGAGTAAGTTCAGATAACCCAGAGTTTATTCTCGGTTAACACATAAGACATTTTCAACAGAGCGGTGAATCGATGATTCACCATGGAAATAGACGCTAAGAAAAAGCACGCCATTCTACATCCTCTTCTTCTTTCGTTTAATGACGATTTACATAGCATACTTAGTGCACATCGCCACCTATTTGGTGGTTGTGCAATCATTTTCAATCTCTTCAGTAAGTAATCTTTACTCATTGAGAAATTATATTGTTTGTTTGATGCTAATTAATAGCAGATGTGAGATGAAAATAAAATAAATATTTTTAATTGAATTACCATTTAAACAGTACCTTGTAATAAATAATAGTGCTTTAGAATAAACATTATATTGTATATTATAACTAACTATATAATATTTAGTTATATCAATTTAACTATAGTAATTATATAACACACATCTGAATACCTCTTAAGCAAACTAACCCTGGAACAGAAGCTGCTCCGGAGCAGGTTGCCATGGTTACTTACATAGCCTGAAAGTTACTTCCATCTTTGGAACCTAAAGTTGAGGTTATCTGTTTACTTACTCTTAAACATACCTGGGTATGTAGCATAACCTGCTTTCTGGAATACCGGCCAAATCTTTATTAGAAAATTGTAAATAATGTTTATGTTTGTTCAATGAACTAGTCTAATCAGTCCTCAAGACACTAGCAGTTTACAAGGCAGAAGAAAATGTATGACAGATCCAATAACACCCAAAAGGCCTTTCTACAGACTCTAAAAAAAAATGAAAAGAAACATTCCCAGGGTCCTTGATCACCTGCATGAACATGCCATTGCTTTTCTGCAGGAGGCATGAGGACTACTGATATGGCCAGAGCAATAAACGGAAATGCAAAATGCCTGAGACAGTGCTACAGGGAGACAGGTGGCAGAATGCCTTGCAATGCCAAACCACAACATGTTTGAGTACTTACAAGTGCCTTGGTGGAAGAGTGGATTAACATCTCACAGCAAGAGATGCACTGTAGTACTTAAAGCAGCTGGTGGACACACTACATACAGTGGCGCAGGTATGATATGGGATCAGATTCCCGCCAATTGAACTGTGGTCACGCATGAAAAAAAGCATAAATCAAATTTTTAATATCTGGGGTCGGGATAAACAGTTGTCTTTCAAACTCCCTCTGTATGGCGTGCACGCAATTGGATATCGCTACAACCAACCAGAGCAACAAAGGTGAAGCAGAGCTAGTTGAATGATTAAACTTTCGCCGTATCCAGTCGGCAAACTCAGAACACATCTTCCCTTTTTAAGAATGACTTCAGTGCCGTTCTTTTTCTATTCTCAGAGAAAAGCTTGACTCCAAGTCTTCCAGAGTCGCGGTCAAAGCTGATTCGAAAGACCGCCGTTCGTCAGTTTCTGTGTTTACTAGAAGCACAAGCGCAACTCGGCCGTCATTATGTTAAGCCCCGCCCACCGACTCTATACACGATGTGATTGGCCAGACCAGATTTGGCCGTTTACAGCTCAGAAGTGTATTGAGAGTTGCTAGACGACACTCACGGCAGATTAGATTTGCTGCCGCTAGGGTGCGTCTAGATTTCTAGGCTAATTTTTTGTATGCCCGTTCTCTTTTCTCCTTTGCTCGTTTCCACATTCTGCGCTTGCGTTTCCAAATGTTGCAGTTCGAGTTTCATGTAAATCAGGGGCGGGTTTTAGCATCAGCGGGTTTTAGTTTTTAGCATTGGTCCACTAGTTCTAGATTGACAGCTCATCCCGTAGCCAATCAATCGAAGAGGGAAGTTGATGTCACCAAGCAACTCATGCCTCAGTTCAGCCAACTGCTGTTGACTTCAGCTACGAGTATAATGCGCTCTCTATCACTGTATCGGCAAGGGAATACATTATTTTACTGTTATGAATATAATCTTACGAATCTTATATTTTTATGATAGACGTTTTAGGGGGGATTCTCACAATTAAAGCAGTCAAATGAATGTGATCACGACTGGGTGCTTAACGACGCTTGGCTGGCTGCTTAATCCAACAAGTATAAAAAGTGTTCTTAAACTTATTTAAAACTTTAAAGCTACACTATGATATTTTCCCCCATCTAGCGATGAAAAGGTATATGACCACCCAGTGAATAATAGTTTCTGTTCCTCTCAATTCTGATTTCATTTTAACTCCTACACTTTGGCCGATTTAGTCCAAGATTAACATGGCAATCCCCCTCTTCACATTCGACACGGCCATCGAGTGTTAAAACGCGAAAGGCGAAGCTTGAATTCACGGGTATGTCCCTCTTTGGCTAATGTACTTTCAAGATGGAGGAGCAATATGGCGACAGGCATTCGAACCCCTCACCCGTATGTATTTTCAATGGCATATTATAAACTTATGAGAATACTTTATTACTTGAAAGAAGTAAATATACATTAATGAGCACATATATTTTTGAAAGAACTATGTTTAGCTAAGTGTGTTTCACATGCGTTTTTAACATTTTAATTCATGCTCATTATTTTTTTATGCGTGACCGCAATTTAATTGGCGGGAATCTGATCCCATAGTATGATGTCAATTTGTAGGCCAACCATTTGGACTGGATTTTCCCATAGGCTTTTCGATTATAACTAAAAAACAAGCTGTGTGCTCAACAAAAGTTTATGACAGGGACGTAACCACCATAGACATTGACTTTGACTCATGCACACAGCCTTCACACACAGACGAGTGTGTCCACGTCAATCTATCGCTTAATGCTGTTGCGGAGAGAGACTCTATTCTTTCCAGTGAAATCCCAAAACAAAATGCACACAAACGAGTCCCTGCTCTTAATATACAATCATTGATGAACATATGAAGAGTTCAGATGCAAAGGCCTCTAAAAGCCACTTCGGACAAAAATTAGATAACATAACAATACTGAGTGAATGCTCTACACATATATAGTATAGGTTTATAAAATACTTTCATTTCAAACCCACTAAATCCCAGCCTCAGCCCATTCAGAAGTACCGGTATTTAGGTAGAAACCTATACATGGAAGCCTGACAAAAACGCTTATTTTAAAGAAAAACATCAGACGGATTTAGAGGCTTTTGCATCTGAAGTCTTCATATCTGATTTTAATGAAGAAGAAAAAATTATATGAGATCAGATTAGAACACAGAACCATTGACACGGTTTTAAAAAAGTCTACCACCAGACCCCTAGGGATTTCAAATGTCAACAGTCGATCTGTTTTTATTCACTAATGCGAAGAATCTCGGGACTAATAATATTTTTGACACAAATTAATGCAAATATTTTTTGCAAATAGTCCCAAAAGGATTATTTCCCAAGTAGAATTAGACCAAGAATTTTTCACTGTTCTGATTCTTTATGCTTTATAAAATAAAAATAGGTACATTTATATAGTGCTTTTCTGGGTACTAAAAAGCATTTATATAGAATGGGGGCTCTGACTCGGTCTCCTCAACCACCACCAATGTGCAGCATCCATCTCAATAATGCAATGGCAGAACACCCACCACACACACCAGCTGATTGGTGGAGAGGAGACAGAGTCAGGATAGAGCGATTATTAGGAGGCCATGATAGACAGAGGGCAAATTTGGCCAGGATGCCTAGGTTACACACCTACTCTTTTTATGAAGGACATTCTGGGATTTTTAATGACTACAGAGTCAGGACCTCAGTTTAATGTCTTATCCGAAGGACTGTGCTTGTTACAGCATAATGGTGTCCCCATTACTACTGGCCTGGGGCATTAGGACCTGGCCCACACAGACCATTGTGTAAGCACCCCCTACTGGCCTCCTCTACAAGCAGCTACCTATTATTCCCAGAAGGTCTCCCATGCATCCAGGTACTGATAGGCTCAACCCTGCTTAGCTTAATTGGGCTACAGCTTGATATTGCTGCTGGAAAATTCATACAGGTGGGTAAATTAAGACATGTTTCGGGTAGCTATCCCTTTATATCTAAATAATAATTTTAACACATAGAAGATGTTCGTTTGGCAAGTGCATGCTTTAACTTCACATTAAAGTTATCTTCTAGGTCAGCCTTTCTCAAAGTGGGTGCCGCGGCACACTGGGGTGCCCCCTGACTGTGTCAGGGGTGCCGCCAAAAAATTACGTAGGCTAAAAAAAAAAAAATCTGAAATTTCATATATAAAATATTTGAATTTATATAAATACATTCTTCTTCTTTATATCCCTTTAGCACGTACGATCACACATTTACACATGTGATTAGAACGGTCAGTGCATCACGTTCATTCAAATGTAAATTCAAATGTGCTTTCGCGTTGGCTTGCACTGAGCCAGAGACGGGCTCGCTCAGAGCTGTCATATATCACAACTTTTCAGTGTTTTCAGCCACATAATGTTTATTTTGGGTTTCATACATATACGTACTAAAAAAACAATACATTTAGAGTTTGTAAAATACACAATGATGAAAAATGAAGAGGCAATATTAATCCTTTCCATTATAATTAGTTTTATTCATATCAGATACACATTGTGTCAGTAACTTTAAAGTTTACTCTATTCCCAGTTCACCTGCTACTTACTTTTATGTATTTTGGGAGAAGTGGATGAATTCACGTCTTGTAAATCCAACAGATCCGATTTTCTGAACTGCGCCTGCGGCGGTGATGACGGCGCCCATCGTGCATACAGCTCAACTAACGCGATCGTTATAAAGGTGTTTAAACAACAAAACACTTCCACTTGTATATATTTGACAATCGGAATATCAGATATTTCAGGCCATATCTAACAAATTAGTGAATATTTTGAATAAAAATGACAAAAGCAGATCATCATTCATTCAGCTCTGTTGTTGCTGCGGTGTGTCACGTGACAAGCAATGACGCGTCACCATGGAAACCATAAAGTGACACATTAATAACGGTCGCTTTGAAAAACTCACGCTGGGGGGTCAGCCAGAAAGTTTTACATTTACATTAATTTTAGATAAATATATATATAAAATTAACCATAAAAATCCGTCTCACATCAGTAACTGTCATGACGTCCTCACCGGGGTCGCGTGACTGTGCAGTTGGTTACATTGTTTTATAATTTTACCGCGAAAATACATTTGATTTCACAAAGAGCAAGAAACAAGCAACAGCAGCATGGATCGTTTTTTAAAAGAAAAGCCCCACAAGAACCGGACAGTTTTTACTTTGAAATGGAGTATTATGCTCTGTTCATTACAGGGTTGCCAACTTTTAAGTTTAGGTTGGAGTGAGATTTTTTGAGGGGCGGGCAGGGGGGCGGGGGGGTTGGGGGGTTGATGCTTTTGACCTTGATTCAGTATCAGTTTATATCTAGTATATATACTGTACATAATAATATGTTTGTTTTGGCACTAGTTTAAACATTTCTTGGGTCAAATTATATGTGCCATTCCTTAATATTCACTTGTGACTGCTTATATAAGTATCATTATTCATTAAAAAGATTAGGATGCAAGTTATTTAAGTTTTAAAATTTCACATTTAAAGAAATCTAGTGTTTGATCATCATATCTAAATATTTATTAGAATGCAAAGACTGCCATATATTTTTGAGCAACTAGATTAGATACATGTATATTTATTAAAGAGCCATAAGGCACCTAATGGCATTACAAATACACATTAATATTTTTTAGCCACAAAATGACTCTAATTTGCCTCTTTGAATTGGAATTCTCTATTTTAATATTAATTACTACACTAATTGTAATATAATTTTTTAGAAGAAATACAAATATTAGAAGAAAAATATTTTAAGTGGTCATTTATTGACAATAATTGTTGCACAAATAGTATTTAGTACCAAAAGATCTCCTCAAAATATTCAATAAATATAATTTAATGAGTATGAGTGTGACCTATTAGTAAGGAATACCTGAGGGCTGAATACAAGAATAACATTAATGTTAACAATGTTGAATCTCTATCACTCTCCATAATAAAACGATCCTGTAAATATGGCTGACTTAATAATCAATACACACTAACACTATGCTGTACTGTTTACCAAAACTTGCAGCAAACATCTATATAGTGAAACTGTTGTGGATCCGCTTAAGCTATTTAAATTCATTGGCACAGCGCTAGAAGTATTGAGCGCTCATGGGCCACGTGACCAGCGCGCACCGCAGGGAGACGAGAGCATGCAACTCCGCTTTTCAACGCCTCTGGCTTTAACATTATGCCACATTAGCGCCAAAACGCTATTTATTGTTTGAATTTCATTAAAACACATTTTAAAAAAATTAAAGCTTATAGCTTTGTTTAATATCAAAAGCAGGTTTGGCAATTTGGCGTGAGATAGAGTTGGGCGGAGTGAGAGCGTGAGACAGAGCCTGAAAGCGTGAGAATCACGCCAGATGCGTGAGAGTTGGCAACCCTGTCATTACTGTCCGGTCTAAATAAAAAGGACATTTGCATTTAAATTTGGGTTATGCAGTGTTTTTAAAATATATTTTAAACTGGGGTGCCTTGAAATTGTATGCACTTTTGTAAGGTGCCCTGACTGAAAAAAGTTTGAGAAAGGCTGTTCTAGGTAATGAGGTGCTATAAATAGATCAGACACGTCCTTAAAACAAATACACATTTTCTCAGAAGAGGTAACGTTAGTCATGTGTCTGTATGGATTATGCTGTTCTTATGCCGGCAATTTCTGTGTAAATAAGTTTTTTTCTTCTAGCCTAACGTTGCGGTTACATCTCGTGGTTTGGATCCCTGAAATCGTTAATTTGCTTTTGAAGGTGTGTATGATGTACTTAAACATAGTTTAAAATCATGTTAACTCACATGAGATGACTCCAGTCGTATTAGGAGTAAAACGCTGGGTTATTTAACAGAGTTGGGCTACATTAAGTGCGTTGTGCGGGCCTCCGTGTCTAGATGGCGTGATGGCCTGCCGAAAAATGATGCCATACGCCATACCGATCGATCTGTCCAGGCGAACACACGTGACTACGCTTTGAAACTTGATTGTTTTGTTCTAACGACTCTGTCTGAAAACTTTGATTGGCTAAAGCAGTGACTTGGCGGTCCATTAACCAATAACATACCTTAGATTAGATGGCAAACCACGTGAGTGAATAGGACGTAAAAGCATGTGTAAAAGTCACTGCCGCACTGCAGGAACTTTACCTAGAAAAAGGGACTTTATCAGTGTTTCAAACAGGGTCTAATTTTAGTTACAAATGAATATTTTCCCCTCAAAGTAAACCGACCCTGCTCGCAAGGTAAGTTAGTGGGTTAGAACTTTTTTTTTTCAAAGTTCAGGAACTTTTGGGGTGGGGTTGTCTTTAAGCAGCATTTTGATTGGTTGACTCCTCATAGCGTTTTATTTCAAAAGTCTTTTAAAAGTCTTGAGTTTGCTGCTCAGTTATACTATTCGAATCAACAAAGAAGTTTAAAAAATATGACAGATGGACTCGACAACGAGGTTCAGGCTTGAAACCTGCTTGAAAAGTCGCATGCAGCCCTTATAGCAGTCCTATATTAACAAAATTGTTCCAGGCTTCATGGACTTTCAAATGTACGATGTACGGTGCTCTCGATTCCTTTACTTTTTATTGGACTATGAAATATATATTTCTCCCAAACCCCTTTAAAGTTGGCGTGAAACAGTAGTTGCTATAGTCTTTTCTTAGTTGTGTGCAATAGCTTCTCGAACAAGCAGTTCTTTTAGAGCCAGGGTTGATTTTGTCCAGCAAGAATTTATTGCAATGTATATTTAATGCTTTTTTTTTAAGGATTTAGACCACGATCAAGGTTTCACAGACAAGGTTTAAGCTAGTCCCAGACTAGAATGCATGTTTGAGCTGTTTTGACTAAAAGCAACTTGCACTGACATATCTTAAAATATGTCAATAAATAACACATAACAACTAAATGCTTTAATGTCCGCAGGCTTGTAAACAGTGCTCATAAAGGAACTAAAGCACAATGCCTGCATACAATTTAACAGTTTTTTGCAGTAACTACATCAATTATTCAAAGGAGCTATTGACTGTTTTTAAAGACCAACACATTACAGCATTTTCCTGCCTGTGGAGTTTTTCCACAGTAATACTAAAACAGGATGTAGCCCATGTCCGTTGAATTATCTCCCAATTTGACCTGAAGATACATCTACATGGTTGCTCTGTCTTCCTTACCATGTGACATATTATTCAAGTTCAAACCCATCATTGCTTACAACATTATTGGTAAACACTGCGGCATCCAGCTCACCTCACCTACAGTTTATGCCTGACTGCACCCATAGTTGACAAGAAAAAAAAGTGAGGAGTCTACATATACCGGTACCTACCTGTCTCAATGTGTTATGTATTGTCACCTTGCTCATGCCTGGTCTTACTAGACAGGCTGGATTCCCTAAGGTGCAGATCAGACACATTTCTGAAATGAAATGAGGAGTGACAACAGGAAAAGGAAGAAAAACACAGTGTGAGAGAGATGACTAGAAATACTGGCAGAAAGACAGTCTGCAAATAAAGTGCGCTTGTTTAGAGGTTATGTACAGAGAAGGGAAGTTGACCGAAAATCATGACGTCACCTATTACAGAAACATTTACATTTTTAGATATCTTATTCAGAGAGACATAAAGTCAATCAACAAACTAACAAATAAAAGGCATGACATTTAAGCTTTGACCATAAGAGGTCTACATGTGAATATTAGGAGCAATTATGTTCTGTTCTGTTATGTTGAGGTTGTTTCCACCATCTAGGTTTGGTGGGTGAGCTGTAAGTTTAAATGTTCACACAAATGGCAAATCCTAACTTAAATAATGGCCAAGACTGTAGTGTTCCCAGATTTTAACACTGTAAATAGCACATGGTTGGCTGAGCTGTATTATAGGAGCTAAACCCAGTCATGTGTATGTTCTGTAATGTGGGGTTACATTAACTTTCAAACCCTTAATAATGATGATAAAAAGTAAACTAAAAATAAATCTCAGAAGGCACCTGAGCGATCTCCATGATGGTGTTGTAACCAACAACGTGAATTGTTTAGCCAGCACTACGGCTGTGTTGAAATAATTGCCTTGTTGTTATTTGGCATGACCCGTACAGCAGCTTCACCTGTGGCTGACAGGTGAGTAATTACAGCAGATTGACTGTCTAACAACAACTTACTCTGTGTTGATGTCCATACGACAAAGTTTGAGCTATGAGAACTGTTTTTTTGACATTTATAAGTAATACTTGGGAACATATTGTTCCACTTGTGTCTTCTGTCACAACAGATGTTTTCTGAGTCTGCATGCACAAAGTCAGTTTGACAAACACCACCATGGGTATGATTTAAAAAGGAGCGCATTAAATAGATAAAATAGTGAAAGTGAAGACCTTTATAAAAAGATTTCAATTATAATAAATGTGTTTGAACTTTCTATTCATACTCATCTATTCATAAAATCCTGCATGCATCCTTTTCATAAAAGCAGCATGGCTGTTTTCAGCATTGATAATAATAATGTTTATTGAGCAGCAAATAAGCATATTAGAATGATTTCTGAAGGATCACTGAAGACTGGAGTACTTATGTATGAAGAATGGAGTATTTAAAAATGTAATTATATTTCACAATGTTAACATATTATTAAATACTATATTTATTATTTTATTTTTAGTATTTTATATATTATTATTTGGATTATTTTATATATATTTTTTTATCAAATAAATTCAACAAATAAATGAGCAGTAAGAACGGTAAGTAACATTTAAAATTTTTGGGTTGGTAAGATTTTTTGGTGACACTTTATTTTACAGTGTCCTTGTTACATATACGTATGTACATGTACTTACCATATGCAACTAACTCTCAACCTAATCCTAATCGAACCATAACCCTATAGTAAGAACATGTAGTTACCATTACTAAGTGCTTAAATATAAAATGACACTGTAACAATGACACCTTAAAATAAAGTTACAGAATCAAAGATATACTGAAATGTGTTGGCAGGCAAATACAAAATCCATGAAATGGCTCAAGAAAATATGCATTAAAGACAGAATAAATGTGGTGAAAAAATATAAAACATGAGAGTGAGGGGAAAATGGAAAACCGCAGACAGAAACAACATGGGGGATAACAGGCATAACATATCAGACATGACATTATGACCACTGACAGATAAGGTGAATAACACTGATTATTTTAATCACAGCACCTGTTAGTGGGATATATTTGCAGCAAGTGAACATTTTGTCCTCAAAGTTGATGTGTTAGAAGCAGGTTCCTGAACTAGAGGAATGACAATCGTAAGGATCATAAGGATTTGAGTGAGTTTGACAAGGGCAAAATTGTGACGGCTAGACGACTGGGTCAGAGCATCTCCAAAACTGCAGCTCTTGTGGAGTGTTCCTGGTCTGCAGTAGTCAGTATCTATCAAAACAGTAGTGAACCGGCTACAGGGTCATGGGCGAACAAGGCTCATTATTGCACATGGGGAGCGAAGGCTGTCCTGTGTTGTCCGATCAAACAGACGAGCTACTGTAGCTCAAGCTGCTCAATAAGTTAATGCTGGTTCTGTTAGAAAGGTGTCAGAAAGAGTACACAACGCAGTTTGTTTCCCAAATGGTATTCCCTTGGGTTTGTGGCCTCTTTCAGCAGGGTAATGTGCCTTACCACAAAGCAAAAATGTTCAGGAATGGTTCGAGGAGCACAACAATGTATTTGAGGTGTTGACTTGGCCTCCAAATTCCCAGATTCAAATCCAATCGAGCATTTGTGGGATATGCTGAACAAACAAGTCCTATCCATGGAAGCCCCACCTCACAACTTACAGGACTTAAAGGATCTGCTGCTAACATCTTGGTGCCAGATAACACAGCACAACTTCAGGGGTGGAGTCCATTCCTTGACAGGTCAGGTCCGTTTTGGCAGCAAAGAGGGACCAAGACAAGGTTATAATGTTATGCCTGATAAGAAAGGGCAAGAGCTCTGTTTGCTCTCTCTTTTTGACTCTCAAGACACAATAAAGATGAGAGCGTCCCCAAGAATGATCAAACAGTGATGTGAATAGATGAGTTTGAAATATAAAACACGCTTTAGCAGCCAAACATCTTCCTGTTCTCATTCAGACCGATGATGGTCCAGCCCTTAATAGAGCCTGTCTGTTAGGGGTCACTGCTCACCAGTGTTGGGGAAAGTTACTTTGAAAAGTAATGCATTACAATATTGTGTTACTCCCTTAAAAAGTAACTGAGTTACTTAGTTACTTTTTAAGAAAAGTAATGTTATGTTACCTTTGCGTTACTTCTCACCGGGGCTGAGCTTGGTTTTTTTTGTTTTTATTTTTTTCATAACAAAAAAGTTATATTTTTGTGAACATGTAAAGTTGTGCTCAACCTCTTCATAACAAAATTAAAATAAGCCTCAGGCTGAGGTAAAAATACAAATTC
The DNA here is from genome assembly GCF_024679245.1 of Pseudorasbora parva. Lineage (NCBI taxonomy): Eukaryota > Metazoa > Chordata > Actinopteri > Cypriniformes > Gobionidae > Pseudorasbora > Pseudorasbora parva. The sequence goes on from NC_090172.1 coordinate 26,295,062, forward strand.
ACACATTAACAGTAGAGGGTGCAGCTCTGCTGTGTTGCGCTGCCACTGGATAATGGAAGAATAAGACACAGGAGTTTTTTTTTAAAACCAATAATAAAAAATAAAATCTAGTAGTTTTTGCTCATGGTTAAACTGAATCATCAAAGGTCAGCAGCAAATTGGTCAATAAAGGTAGATTAAATGCATAAAAATATTTGTTTTTTATTTAACATTTAATTATTGGAGGTTTGCATAGTCTGATTTTGCATTTGACTGATTTATTCATTTTTTTAAAAATACAAGCATACGTTTGTGACTAATGATAATGAAAGTTATGTAACTGTATTTTGTAAGGTCTGACTACTGGCCAGTAGCTGAAGCCATAATCTGAGCAGCAGGGTTATGCTACAAACAAGAGGTACGCTAGTTGCTAGACGGGGGAAACAATTGCTTCATGTCAACACATTTTAGTTTTAGTTTAATCCGCAATATTGTATAAAGACCTAATTCAATGTACACAATTTGGTTTGCAAAATAATAATTTAAAAGAGTAAAATAATTGCTAATTAATAGTGTGTTGTTTTTTCGCAATCAAGCATTACATGTCAATTTCAGCTCCGTCTATTTACATTTTTTTTCAAAGCTGCAGCACTGTTAACTGACCGGAAGAGGACGGTATAGAGCTGTAGATTTTCCAAGCTCAACGTTCAAAAAGTAACTTTTGTAATATTTTTAACTAAAATAATTATACACTGTTGATAAAATGACTTACTTCCATCATATTTTCAACTACCGGTATACACTGGGGGTGGGGCGGGTGTGTGATCATGGAACTGTGGAGTTTATTTCATTTTTTGTGTTTTTTGCTTTTTGACGTTACCTCAGACTTTGAAAGAAACCGTTTTATCACCGAAGCACTGTCTGACAGAGTGTGTGTGTGTGTGTGTGTGTGTGTGTGAGAGAGAGAGGAGTGGGCTTGGAATTTAAGGAATGGATCTTCACAACAGCCCCACCCTGACGAGTCTTGGTTTTGCCAAGAATCTCTGCTCAACAGACTAATAAGAGCTGCTCATCTCACACCAGGAGGTTAGATTGCTTTGTTGTGCTGCAACAATAAAGACCAGACCTACAGACAATACTTAAAGGATTTGTTGAAGGGCTCAGGCATGGCCTCTCCGCTGCTCAGCTGTAAAGACATCACACAGTCCTCTCTCTCAACATTGGGGGAGGCATTTCTCGGCTCTTCTTCATACTAGGTTGGTTTCTCTGGCTATAAGAAGGCTCAATAAGACCAAGATGTAGACTTCTTTTTAACACCAAGGCTGGACTTGTCTGGACCAAGGTCTCAACATTTCAAGGCCCTTAAATTTAAATGTACCTCTAGTACTGCCACTGTAATAAAGAAACGGAAACTCAAAACAAAACAAAAATATGTTGGTTTAATGTTTTTAGTGTTTATTAAGATTGTTAATGTTAAAATAACTATATTACAATTTTTTAAAGACTTATTGGGTCCTCTTTGAAGTTTTCAGAGGCCCCGGGTTGAAAACCTCTGAACTAGAGGAATGACAAAATACCAGAAACTCATCTTATGAACATTAATGACAGTTAATGGTGACGTCCATTATATTTTCAACTATACACCCTGTACACAAATGGGGGGAAAGAAAAGCAAGAAATGGCAAACAAACAGAGCATCATGGGATTAACTGTGGAGTTTATTTTGTTTTTTTGATGTTTTTTTTTTAAATGTAGATTTTACAAAGAGGTAGAGGCAGGATTCATTTTTGAACCTTAAAAAAGACGCACTAATGACTAATAATAGCGCTTTTTGTTCCATTAAACAACATTTAAGCACCAGACACACAAAGAATTCACTTCAACATACAGTGCAAATCATCACAGTGTTCTCCAAAGGGTGATTGTCAGAACAGTAATATACAATGTTTGCATAAGGAAGGACATCTCTTCTCTTCCACCTGTGAAACAACAAGCACACAGATGCTTTCACATTTGAGCAGGTACATGGCAGCATCCCATGAGTGGCTTTAGGGTTTAGTGAAACCTAGATGTTTTCTATAATACAACAGGCTCATATGATTTGATCCATAACACTGTTTTGTGTTTCTAAAAGGAACGAAAACTCCTGGAAACATAAATGTGTCAGTACAATGTAACATTTCACGTGTGCAGATTGGTACAGCCGGTTGCAACAGAGCACCTCTGCACATTTTCAAGGCGCTTATGTCTGAAAAAAATGTTGAAAATGATTTGAATATGTACAGAAATGAAAGCAGCTTCATATGAATAGAAAAATAACATATCTGTTCATTAAGTAAAAAAAGCAATAACTGTTGGCCGTAACTGTTTTTATGTATAAAAATTCCCTCATACATACTTCCCTTACTATGTATTGTATGAATTTTCTGTAAGTCCTTCAGATTCCGGTTAATTAAATATCAAATGGCATTTTTGCATCATTTAAAGGCTGTTTATGTCAACGTATTTAGTGGAACTGCAGAATTAAGATTTAACAGTAAAAAGGAAACCATTGAGAAACATTGTATTTAACGCAAATATACAGTGCTATACAGTTTCCAATAAGGTTGAACACATAAAAGATTACTTATGCAGAAATCGAGCAAAAATATATAATCATGGGGAAAAGGCATTGGAATTGGGCTCATGGTTACATGAAATTGTGGCAAAGAGTTTATAACAGAGCACAAATATATATTTCCTTCTCAGTCTCCAGTAGTAGTTTGTTTTCACCGAGAGAAATTGGAGATGAAGGCATCCTGACTGCTGGAGCGCTTGTAGCCAGAAGAAGAGCTAAAGTAGGTGTCGCCATCAGTGCTGATATCATCGTCGTCGTCATCATCATCATCGGCGGCGTTCAGGACTGGTGCAGGGTTGTTCTTGCGCCTTGTGGGTTAACAAAAATAGGCATTTTTAGTTAGACTGAAGGATGCGAGGGTCCTACGATGCTTTTTTACATTTCCAACTTTCTTTAGTGTGTAATGTTGCTTTTTGAGCATGTAAGAGCATTAGAGTAAAAAAGTACAAAGTCCACTCCAAAGGAAGTGATTCTCTACATCAGTAAGCACTAATTTCGGTTTCTGAACTCCCTGAAATGCGTCACTTCAGTTTTTTTTCTAGGAACACATCGTAATTCAATATACAAAGTAATTTCCACACAAAACATTTGCAAAAAGGGGCAAGTCCTGGTTGAGTTGCGTTAGTAATGTGTTGAAACTCATGGTTATAGTAAGGGTGTGACATTTCTGAAAGTGATTGACCAATCACAACACACGATCAGTGTCCAATCAGAGGACTTTTTCACAAGGAGGGGCTTCATTGAGACGGGGAAAAAACAGAGTGTTACTGACAGCCTAGGAAGAGAGGTGTGCACTAATGTAAAATATGTGAAGTTCCTTTAATAAGCCTTAATAGGCCCTCTTTAAACAAGCCTGTCCATTGTAAAAATCGGCTCAAAAGTTTCAATCAGTAATATTTTTAATAAATAAAATCTCAATGAATGTGAACATGGCTAAAAGAATAAAAATGTCTTATAAATGCTTTAGTCCAATTTTAATCGACATGTATTTAATCCTTCAAATGTTCTATAACACATTGGCCATAGACAGGGCTCAATCCGAGGGGCGGGATAAACGGTTGTCTTTCAGACTCCCTCTGCATGCGATAGGATAGTGCTACCACCAACCAGAGCAACGAAGGTGAAACAGAGCTTGTTGATAGATTAAACATTCGCCGTATCCGGTCGGCTAAACTCAGAACACATCTTCCCTTTTTAAGAATGACTTCTTTGTTCTTTTCTCAGAGAAAAGCTTAACTCCAAGTCTTCCAGAGTCGCGGTCAAAGCTGATTCGAAAGACCGCCGTTCGCCAGTTTCTGTGTTTACTAGAAGAACGCAAACGCAACTCGGCCGTCGTCATTATGTCCCCGCCCACCGACTCTATACACGATGTGATTGGCCCGGCAAGAGTTTGAGGATTACAGCTCAGAAGTGTATTGAGAGTTGCTAGACGACACTCGCGGGCAGATTAGATTTGCTGCCGCTAGGGTGCGTCTAGATTTCTAGGCTAACAGAATTGTCAGTCCTGTATCTGAGTACTTAATACAGTTACATTCACACCCAGTTGAGTTATTTACGGTAGTGTCAATCGCATTCTATAACTAAACTCACGGCCGGAAATGATCAGGACTCATAACCGCATTCTTGGGAAATCCGCTGTATAAAAGGAACCGGACTGCACAACCAGTTGTCTGTAACACCATTCAGTGCGAGAGAGGTGCTTTGCAAATGTGTCAACTGTGTGTTTTCATGTGTGGTTGGTTGCAGTACGTATTGAAAGCCATAAGGTTCAGAATTTATGTGTATAGGAGAATTGTACATACATACAAACAGTATTGGATATGCTACTGTAAGTTGGTGTGTGAACGTGACATTGAGACTCACACCTCTAAGTAAATGCGGTATATACAAAGAGTATATAGCTTGATTTCAACGGCACATACTGTGAGATACCATTCCATCAGTGGTAATGAACTGCTTTAGCTGACGTCTCGGTGCTCAGAGTTGAACCCAGATGAGCAGTACTGTATTTATCTCAGTAAGGTTTGAATCGTTACCTCATCTCACTGCGCAGTGCTTTGAGCTGACTCTGGAGTTGTTCGTTGGCCTCCTGCTGCTCCTCCAGGTCTCTCTGCAGTTTCTTCTTGTTGTGTTCCAGGCGGTCGATCTCCTCCTCCGCCTCATCCATCTGCCTCTTTAGAGCCTTCAGACGCAAGTTCAACTACACACATACACACCCCATCAGACAAGTACAATATTGACTATAGATTCAACATTGTTGCAGAGTGTTGCAACATACCTAAAAACACTGATCGAATATCATTTCCAAAATTGGTTTAAAAAAAATTTGCTTTTATAAAAATGTGCAAAAAAGAAAGTTAGCTTAGAATATTTTTATATTTTCCACTCAGTGGAGGGATGTTTGCTGACCTGATCTTTCTGATCCTGAAGTGAATGATGCTCTTCATCTACTTGCATCATCATCTCCTTCACTTTACGCTCTAGCCGACGATTGACCAGCTGCAGGTTAGCTCGTTCCCTATTAAATATTTAACGAAGTTACATTTCTTTACTTAATACCAGACATTTTTTTCAAAAATCCAAATGATGTGATGTCTAGCATACACTAGTTGCATTAGTTGTCTTGTTTACCTCTCTTCTCCTTCCAGTCTTTCTTCCAATTCCTGGATGCGGTTCTCCAGCTGGGCCACCAATCCCTCTTTACTAGGCTTGTGAGATCCCTCCAGATAAGCAATCCTGCTCTTCAGATCCTTATTCTTGACACAGAAAGGAAAAAGGAATGTGTAATTATGTAAAGAAGGTTACTGTTTTGCTAGTTGCAGAGGTTAAGTGCTAGAGGAGCGATGACAGTTGGTTAAAGGCATCGATCAGAGACAGACCGGTTTGTTTTTTACCTGTCTCTCCAGGGAGATCTTGTCACACTCCACATCCTGTCTGTTGGCTCTTTCCTGCATCAGCTCATTCCTCATCTGCTCCAACTGTCACACAAGCACAGCGACAGACATTAATGGCAAACCTCCCTATCGCAACACGCCAACAATAACAACCTCCTCCCCAACTAAAAACAAGCCAGCTTGTGAAGATTTCTTTGTGCATCTTTACATTATTATTGGTTCTTTACATTTTGCTTCATACATTTGGAATTTACATGGGCGTCGGAACCATTGTGTGTGGGTGGGACAAGACCCAACCATTTTTTAAGACCAAAGATATTGGACCCACTCACTTTTATCGTCTCTAATTCAGCACATGTCTGTTTACCTTGACTACCCCTTAACCGGGAAACTTATTAAGAAACTTATTATTAAACACATGTTAAACGCTTTATTCCCCCTTTTTTAATATTTTCTCTTTTTTTATTAAAAATAAATAACTTTCCGATCTGATATGTGATGGGAAAAAGGGAGTAGAGCGAGTGTGGCAAAAGGTGGATTCGAACCTATGCTCGTTTGCGTCAAAACTTGATGCCATGTGTCTTACCCCTACTCTATAGCCACGGCAAATAATTCAGTGATTTCTGTAATTTTGTCTGGCCCAATCAATCGTTTAGTAAACAGCACTTTTTCTGTCTGGACACGGAGCATAAAAAACATGCAACTTATTCATTATCATTATCTGTGAAACTGTTGATTTCTATAGCAGTTAAATAAATATAGCCTTTTTATTAGACTATTGGTATTGACTGGTTTGAGGTCTTTTTTGGTATAGGAAAGGAAAGAGATATGGCCTCAAACGCACCACAATGCAGGAAATCAAGGAAATCATCTATGAAATCTTTTTTTTTTCTGGGGGAGAACCCCCAGACACCCCGCAAAACTATTTCCCCGCCTATCATATTTTGCCTTAGCCGCTACTGACCCACCCACTTTTTATTTGCTTCCGACGCTCATGGGATTTTATATGTTCATGATTTATATGTTCATGAAGATTTATGAAGATTTATAATAGTTTTTAAACTTTCAATCAAATTAAAAACCAAATCCTTTGGTGATAATCTATTGTTCAAAAGTGTTTATTGTTAAAAAGTATTTTTGAAAGAAGCATCTTATGCTCACCAGGACTGCATTTATCAAAGGACAAAGACATATTTAATCAAAAAACAGTAAAGATAGTAATGTTGCGAAATATTATTACAATTTGAATTTAAAGGTGCACTATGTAGTATTTTTGCAGTAAAATATTCAAAAACCACTAGACCAGTGTTATATTTTGTTCAGTTGAGTACTTACAATATCCCAAATGTTTCCAACTATTTGTAAATTGTGAGAAAATTGCTATTTTAACTAAGCTATTTTAACTCTGAGCATAGAGTCTGAGGGAGTCGCCTGTCACTTGCGTCATATCTGCGTTACCCTCGGCTTCGGGTTTTATTTGGCAGAAGCGCTTCACTCTTAGCAGTGTGCAAGAAGTGTCACATCAGCCGCTGAGCGAACGCACAGAGACACGTCATAACATCATTTTCAACACACTCAAATGTATCTAATATGATAAACAGAGCTGCGTTAGCCTACCTCATACTCGTGACCGAAAAATGGCAATTTGGCCATTTCTAATTATTGGGAGGTACTTGCCCCCCTCAATGTCTTTGGTGGTTAATGCCATGAGTCACACCAAGGATGATAACTATATATATAGAATAGCAGATTCCACACAACTATAATGATAATGGCACAGAGAAATGATATTGTAGAATGATTTTTTGGTAAAGTATACAAACATTGACAGCCAATTAGAATCCATCCTGCTTTAAAAAGCTCAAGCATTTAAAGTGTCAGAACACAAAACTAAAAAACACAGACTGATATTGTGCACTTCAGTAGATGCAAATATCGTTATAGTTATCGTTTTGGGTGTGAACGCCACTTTACTCCCTTCTTTAGTGTCACATGATTCTTCAGTGTACTAATATGCGGATTTGCTTCTCAAGAAATATTTCTTATTATCAATGTTGAAAACAGTTGTGCTGCTTAATTTTTTGTGTGGAAACCAATTATTTTCTCCAATTGTAATGTCTAAACATCACTGATGTTGATGAATAATACACAAAGTAATAACATCACGTACAGCTGTTTACTCTCTTTTTTTTTCATTACCCAACATTAATGTTCACATTTTTCTATAATTCTATAATTCATTTACAAAGCAGCTGCCTGAAACAGATGATATTTCTCATGAACCGCAGTCTTCCAAAGCATAAACTCCACAAAGGATGTTAAAAAGATAGAGAGAACTTGCCTTAAGACAGTGAAGACAGATATGGAAGAAGGGGAGAAAAATTGAAAGGGAGAAAAATAAATCGATCGATGGAGAGAAGATGGCTCTTTTTGTCTGCTGCCAGGCTCTAAGAGCGGATGATATTTTATGCCAATTAGCGTGTGACAGCAGGGCTCAGGGATGAGGGATGGGCCGCGTGTGCCGCTCTACCCTGCAGGGCGCTGCGTCAGCAGAGCAGAAAACACACTGAAACTAATCAAAGCACGAAAGCGAGCGAGAGCGATACAGACAGAGAGAGAGGGAGAGAGCCAGAGAGCATGTGAGCAAAGAGCGGGAGATTACTCTCATTTAGACAGCCGCTCATGCACCTGCTGCCATGGACGCAGGTGTGCCCATCCTGACACCACCCCCCATTTCTGTAACCCACCCCGTCTTCACAGAGCCCTCTACTGTTTCCACAGAAACTCACCTCGGCCTTAGCGTAACACTATTGTGTCATTATGTTTGCCTCGATTCTCTATTTCCAGACAATTAAAAAAAGCTCACACGCTCCTCTCCTTCATAATCTATTAATCACGTCTTCAGGCCTGATCTAGATTTGTCGCTTTTTAAGGGGTCGAAATGTAGTGCGACAGGTGCAATCGGAACAACGCGCCAGATTAGCTTTTGGAAACAATAAGAGAGGGGACAAATTTGGGCTACTTAAGAAGAAAGTTTTAAAAGGTCCAAGTTCAAGAAGTCACGGGTCCAACCAAATGATGCATGATCCTGATATTAAATGGCTCGTTTCAAAAAAACGAACTTTTCCAAGTACACATAAAAGTCTGTTTTGCTTCCATAAAAAGCAATGAAGCAACACTTTACTGTGGAACAGACCTTGCTTCTCAGGAAACGTGTATCATCGTTGCCTCAAATTGTAAATGTTCCCTTTACTGGCCTTTAATTCTCTCTGGACCCTTGCTTTAAACCTCTGCTTGTGCAATTCAATTTTGGCAAAATGCTTTCGGAGTGAGCTTTGCCACTGGCCGACTTGAGATGCCTGGCCACTTGCACATTTTGGCCAAAGTGGAGCTTCAGCGAGAGCTCTTAATTGATGCTGAAATTCAGACAGGCACTCTTTCACCAAGAGGCAGGCTGCCAAAGAGAACGATTATGCAAGCTCCTTTTACAATGCACTCCCACTCCATCTTTCTCTCACTCTGGTGTGAATTAACTCTGAATCTTGAGTGCAACTTTTAAAAGAAGAACCCAACAGTGGATCAAGCATTCAAGTTTAATTCCCTCACTGGTATTTTACCAGGATTGAACAGTGTGTGTGTGTGTGTGTGTGTGTGTGTGTGTGTGTGTGTGTGTGTGTGTGTGTGTGTGTGTGTGTGTGTGTGTGTGTGTGTGTGTGTGTGTGTGTGTGTGTGTGTGTGTGTGTGTGTGTGTGTAACAAAGTCCTCATGGAAAGGGAGCTCTTGAAAAAATCTACATTATAAGCAGCACAGACATGATTCAAAATTGTATTCATGCATTTCTTTAGTTGACGTAGACAGTATTACACTTTTATTGGTATCTGAAAGGATAATTAAATAAGCCAATAAAAAAATACGTAAGTGGTGAGGGATTTATAATGATAGACAGATAGATAGATAGATAGATAGATAGATAGATAGATAGATAGATAGATAGATAGATAGATAGATAGACAGACAGACAGACAGATAGACAGATAGACAGATAGATAGATAGATAGATAGATAGATAGATAGATAGATAGATAGATAGATAGATAGATAGATAGATAGATATTTTATTAAACCATTTCAATGAACAAGATAGTGTGGAAAACAACAAATGTGTTTTTATGGGAATTTATGTGAACACAGGATGGACCTCATTAAGAGATACATAAGCTGAAATCTAGATTTTTTTCTGAAAGACTCTAAAATATAAGATTGTTTTGGTCCCTGCATAATTCCCATATTTCCATTTGTGTTATTTCATAATTGTAATAATTTCAGTATTTATTATTGTAAAATATTAACAACAAATGTGAGTGTGTCAAAAGGATCTCACCTGCTCTCTACCTCTGTCTATTCTCTCCATCAGCAAGTCTCCACTCTGTCTCTCCTCCTCCAGCTCAACCTCAACCGCAGACAGACGGTCCTATTGATAGATAAAAACACTTTGTATATTACAACAAACTTACATCACAACATAAACAACAGTTCAATAAGAAGTCGATGACTGTAAAAAGAAGACATGTCTCTATTAGCACTGCACCTCCAAGAGTTTGACTTGTCTGGTTTTGTCGATTGAGTGGGCTTTGTTCTCAGTCTCGAGCTCAAGTTCAAAAACCTTCTGCTCCAGGTCCTTCACTCTCTGCAGCGCTTCATCTCGGTCTTTCTGACACTGGCGTAGATCGTCCTGCACATGAGCCAGCTGAAACACACAAACACATTCATATTCTAGTCTCGGATAGCTGTGATTAGAACAGAACGTTTTCAGAACTAACCTAAAATGTGATAGATCAGACAGTATTACAGGCTTATTATCTAAAAGCATAATTCAATTAGCCAATAAACAAATACATAAGTTGTGAAAAATTTATAATGCTAGATAGATAAATCTGCATCACCAAATCTGCATTTATATTATGAAATTTATTTTAAAATGTATTTTATATAAAAAGAACTAATTTGAAATAGATAACATTACAAATAAAAAAGTTATCTATTATAAATATAACAATACAATTATTTACTGGTAATGATTTCGGTCACTTTTGGTCAATTTAATGAATCCTTTCTGAATAAAAGTGGTAATTTCGTAAAATAAAAACACACCTGACTGACCCCAAACTTTTGAATGGTTGTGTAAGTGATGAAGGATTTATTATATATATAATATTTATTATAATAGCATAACCAGTATTTATTTATAATACTTATAATTTATATACATCACAGGAGCAAACGTATGATATGGCTCTATATCAGCATGGTTATATATGTATGATTAATTACATTATGTATTTATTTAGATTTATACATCTGCTTTCCATTGATGTACGGTTTGTCATGATAGGGCAATATTTGACTGAGATACAACTATTCAAAAATCTGGAAACTGAGGGTGAAAAAATCTTTAAAGTTGTCCAAATGAAGTCCTTAGCAATGCATATTACTAATATTAATATTTTTAAAAATATATATTTACAGCAGGACATTTACAAAATACCTCAATGGAACATTATCTTTATTTAATAACCTAATGATTTTTGGCATAAAAGAAAAATCAATAATTTTGACTCATATGACACACACACACACACACACACACACACACACACACACACACACACACACACACACACACACACACACACACACACACACACACACACACACACACACACACACACACACCTCTAAATATCATTACCATTTAAATTGTACAATGATATTCATGCTATGCTACACTACATGTGTGAAATTAATCTCTTTTACATAAGTTCAACTTTTCACTGTCCTGTTGCTGCAGTTACATATTTGGCCACAAGATGCTGCCTTTGTCAAGAGTGAACTAAAATGCATCTGAAGTGTCCCCTTCAAAACGGACAAGTAATTTGGAATTTAAACTGATTTTAAAAAGAAACTGAGTAACAAATACTCAGAGCAGTAGAATAAAAGAATATCCGGTGTATACTGCAAGTAAGAAGCATATAGCACGTTTTTGATGTGTGGTTTGGCTTTCTAGAAGCTAGCAGCAGAGGTGTATCGCTCCAGAGGAAACAGCTGTAGGAGTGAGGTCATGATCTGTATGAGGAGAGTGTGTCAGAGAGGAGAACATGTGTACGATGGAATTCTGGGAGGATGAGGTGTCAGTAGGTCATCGCTCAGACCCAACACTCCCCACAGGAACACAGCATCCTTTTCTTCCTTCACACACAGCTGTGCAGAGGAGGATGTCTCACTGTTCCATCTCTGTTCTTCTCTCTGCTGTTTGCTTTTCGTTGTATCTTTCCTCCTGATGCCCTCTTCCCTTCTCCGCTCATGAAGTGATATTTCACAGGCAGCAGCACAGAATTACAGTCAGTCAGTGAATGCTGAAAGCAGGCCATTTTACACTTGTTCTCAGCTCATAAAGTGTTAATGAGAATGGGGGGATGGGTCCAGTCCCCACTGTTCCAAGGGACCTCATTCACAGGGCTGACCTATAATGCCTGATTCTCATATCAAACAATAACATTCCTCAAATGCCAAAGTGCTGACAGGGTTAATGCGCATAACAGCAGAGGTCAAAGGTCAGTCCCTCTTGGGGTTGTTGAGTATATAAACTCACAGACAGGGACTGCGGATAGGAACTGAAGTGATTGAAAAATCTGATCTGCCAAAAGAATGTCGGCTGATGATTAATGGTGGCAGGTTACATTCCAGAGGTTTAACACTGAGAGTTGATATGAGGATATTCATCTCCACAGAGAGACAGCCATATCAGTGGAATAACAAGTTATGCAAATTAAGTTTAACATGGCATTTGACGGAGTTTATGTTGAAATATAACTCTAGCTGAACGGTTATGCTTCTCCTGAAACACGTGTTTTTTTTTTTTTTTAAAGAAATGCAAACTTTGGCACTTTGGCTAGACACTCTTCCCATATTTACACAATTTTTTGTGCTGTTGGATAAATAGACCATAAACTCTGAGCATAAGGGCTTAAACACTGACAGGCTCCTCTGTTTTTCATTTTCAAATGTTTAGCTCAGATAATCCTACAAATAAAATGGGATTTTCCTATCTGCATTCCAAGTCAAAGAAACTGTATAAGTGAACATTTTTGGACATGTACCATGGTATTACCATGGTTTTGGATATTTTTACATGTTTTTGTAGCACTTTCCTCCTTTAAAATCTTGGTAAATGAAAATGCTAACCACTGAGTAACAAAGGACCATGGTATTACCGCCTGAAATAATCAACTATAACACAACAACGGTACTACAGTGTTGTATAGGAAGTTTGCGATCGAGGACAACTAAAAAAGTTTAAATCAAAGTCATTCCAATTCAATAAAAACAGAGAACTATAACTTTAATGACACAGAGGAACAATATCATTGAAATCACTTTCAGAACTATATTCTTTCCAGCTGATTAAAGGCTAAAAATATTGGCAATCTTTAAAAGCGGTGGATTCTTATTGGCTGAGCTTTTAAAGAGGAAGACGGCGTAACTGCAGCGCACAATTATAATAAACATAATCGTCCATTAGTGTGAACATTAATATAGTTGTAGTTATAGTTATCGTTCTTTGTCTGAGTATGGCGTAATAAAGCAGTTGTTTCTCAGACCAGCTGGTTTATTCCAGTCAAGTTTGTGAACTTGTGCATTTAAAAAATGATCTGCTTTGTTTTTTCAACTTGGCATCAGGTTGTTGGTTTTTGCTGAACACTGTTGATATATAACCGCCCTCCCGCACCCACCTCCTCTTGAAGGGTCTTGGCGGTAACACAGGATTTCTCCAGCTCCAGTCCTCCCTCTCTCAGCCGTTTCTGCAGCTCTGCCATCTCCCTCCGGTTCTTCTCCTTGTACATGTCTATCTGCTCCTGCAGCTCCTGAGTTGAGCTCTGAGACGCCTCCACTATCTCATTCATCTACACAGACAGAGACAAATATTGAACAACCATTAGGACAGAGGAAAACTACATTTGTCAATTCCTCAGAAATGTTTCAGCTTTAGCCCAGTATGACACAAATCAGACTGAAGTTGTATAACCAGCTCCGGTTTTGTGTCCTCAGTAAATTAGAAAGACAAGAGCAAAACTTAATTAAAAGTTTATTAAGAAAAATGATTTTTTTAAAAAACACATTTTCATTCAGGGTTAACTCCAGTCTCTCACCTCCCGTTGGAGTTTCTCCACAGTTCGGTCCAGCAGCCTCCTCTCATCTTCAATCTCATTCTTGGTGGTTTTAAATTGCTCTTTCTGACTTTTCTCCTCCTTCAGTCGCTCCTGCAGCTCATGGTGCTCTTGAGTCATTTTGGTCAAGTTTCTCTATGGATGGCAAAAGTATCAATTAACAAAGTAAAACATGACTTCCCTTAGGCCAATTACTGAAACAGTAGCGCTACTCTCAGTCGGATTGATGCAAAGATTTTAACAATGTGACCAAAATGAAACAAAATATATATTTAGAAACATTAATGTTTTACCACTAATTTGCATATATATATATACTATTTTTTAAAAGTTTGGGGTCAGAAAGATCATGAAAAAAAATGAATACTTTCATTCTGCAAGAATTTTTTTTAATCAAAAGTGACAGTTTTACAGTTACAAAAAAAGTCTGTTAGGATCATGTGACACTTAAGAGTGGAGTAATGATCACATAAATAAGTAATATATAAACATATATTAATAATTAGGGGTGGCACGGTACATGAAAAAAAATGAGCCGTTCAGTTCGCTGATCTCGGTTCGGAGTTTGTGCGATGTAGCCTCGTGCCCGTATGTTACCTCACAGTGGGTGTCCTTTTCGAGTGAAATAAGAGGTGTGTGGAGATGCAGTAAAAGAGGTAAAAGGCAATCAAAGTGAAGTGCTGCAGGTCACGTCACGTGTAGAAATGGCAGGTGGAAGAGATAAGGAAGAAGAAGTGTGTATGGAGAGCGGAAGCCACTCACCCCCGTTGTGCATTCCCACTGCCAGCGTTTGTCTCGCACAGATGCACTGCGGCTTGTGTATTGCAAATAGAGACGAAATATCGTCCATACTCTATTCTGTCAACTTTTCTGGTGTTATCTTCACACTATCATTCTCATGCTTTGATTTATAATGGGAATCATATATGTGCTGCAAATGCGACCGTGTTCCCCTCTGTCCCAAACACACGTGTTTGTTGTATAATAAGTATAGTTCACTTGATAAATGTAACATTAAAGTTAAGATAAGCTTCTAGTTTTAATCATTTAAAGGGGGGGGTGAAATGCTGTTTCATGCATACTGAGCTTTTTACACTGTTAAAGACTTGGATTCCCATCCTAAACATAAACAAAGTTTCAAAACTAAGTTGGACGTTTGATAGAGTATTTCTGTGTCAAAAATACTCCTTCCGGTTTCTCACAAGTTTCTGAGAATTTTTTTCGAGTAAGGGTCCGCCTGACGTCAACAGAGCGGAAGGTCCTTGTATGGGCCGTACGGGCTCTTCTCCCAGTAGGGTGCGCGTGACTAGAGGCGAGAGAGCAAATGCACGACGCCCATGAACACTGCTCTCAGCTGCAGACCCACTCATCCGTCAACACTTATGTCATTATAGTCCGCGCCGCGCTCCACTTTATTCCTATGGGTGACATCAAGCGACTTCAACGCTTCAGCACAGCATTCTGGGAAGGCAGCGCTGCATTTGAACCGATTTGAACGCAGAAATGACGGGAAGCTTCACAGCATCGCAGATCTACACGGTCACTGCTGTCACAGGACTTCACCAAATCATACCAAAGTGTGTTTTTGACGGAGCAGTCTCAGTGATGAAGGTTCGGTCCTGCTTTGGAAGCAGGCGGTGAGTAAAACTGCTTCAAATGTCTATGTTGTTGGCTATCGTCTCGTGAGTAAACATCAGTAAACAACAAGATTGTGTATAACATTAGTTAATTTATCAATGGTGCATGCGATCTAAGGTGTGTGTTTAAATACATTTGTTTAGCTGACCACTATAGGTGTCAGTTTGTTTATTGTAAAACCACCCAAACATAAACCTAGCGTTCTCACAAAGCGCGCTTTGTCATTCAAATACGCTAACGGTTACTCCATTGTTGTTCTATGTATAACGTTACACTAGTCTGACGTGCAAAACCGTTTTGCTTGCTACTGCTAAGGTTTAGTCGCATACAATAGTCCATAAACCGGATCATTTCCTCATAAACTGCGAGTAAACAAGCGCAAATGTTGACAGGCCACTAAATACAGCACATACCACAGAGACGGACGTCCTGCTGTTGTTGCTTTCCCTGTTCAATTTATTTCAGCCTCCGGATCTGATTCTGGATCATATATGTTTTAGTTGAATCTGATTTAGGGTAGCGTTTTCTTCTCTATGCTTGAGGACGTCACCGCTTTGTGCGCACTCGTCATTCTTTAGCTCCGCCCACACGATACGCCTCCAGCCGCTCTGCTTTTTCCGGAAAGACTCGGTACAGCCTATATTTCTTTTATAAATATAATAAAACTAAAGACTTTTCGGAGATATGAAGGATGCAATACTACTCTATAGGTACTCAAGATTGACATGAGATTGACTGAAACTGAGTGTTTCATCCCCCCCTTAAACAGGCCTTTGAAGCCACAGTGCTTTCTGAACAAAATTGACATGATTACATGAAAAACGTTACGCCAATGTGTTGGACTCAGTAGACAGCACAAGCAGAAGACAGCCTGTTAGGAAACAACTTCTACATGATATAAATGTTTAAAATAGTATATCCTAAATTAGGGATAATTAAACTATATATCACATGCGTAAGTAAATTTCTGGAGTGTTAACTTTAACAATTAAAAGAAAAACAAGAACTGAACAGAACCGAAAACCGTGACACTAAAACCGTGATACAAACCGAACCATGGGTTTTCAGAACCATGCCACCCCTATTAATAATATATTTATACACTGCCCGGCCAACAAAAAAGTCGCTGTTTGGATTTAAATATGCAAATGCTTAAGAGTCATTATTGCAGTGATTATTATGTTTCTAGTATGTTATATGTTTGGCAACAGTTCTCCTAACCCTTAATGATGGAGTGTGTAGCTTCTCATTTCAGGTGCCCTAGAATGATTTGAAACTATATGTTAAATTGTTCTCTGATATCTACATAGAGGGTATGTGGCTTATTTAAGGGCAAAAATTGTCCAGATACAGTTGTATAGGTCCATTTACAACCCTATATATTGTCCCTAGGATGTAATACTCTCTTTTTGCCTTATTTGGAAGGGTCATGAATATTAATGTTGAGCTCTGGTTTGATTGGTTTATTTCAGAAGCTCACAGCACACAGCAGTTCAGTTGTTCAGCTGTTCAGCTTGTGAGTCCTGACCATCCTGACAGAACACAGACCAACTGAATGACACTTTAAGCAGAACATCTCAAATGGAGATTGCTAAAATGTAGCTTACTTGTTTATTGGTGTTTTCAGATCATCTGCGTGCGAGAGAGAGCTCGGGTGCATATGGTTGCCAGATTGTAAATGTTTAGGTAAAACACTGGGTAGTATACATGTTCTTTTTACAGAAGATCTCTGATTGGGGGATTTAAATGACTGAAATTTAAATCCCTGCAACCGCAACCATGAACGAACCAGTGGTTTTTGTTCAAGTTTTTATTTATTAAACTACATTTTAGACTTGTCTTTTTCCGTCAACGATATTGCATGTTTATATAATGTTAGTCACAATGTAGGCTACGCAGTGATTCTGATGTACTCTGAAATACAAGCATGCAAAAACATCATACTTAAGTTCTCAAAAATATCAATATATTTTTTCAAAATGAATAACCTTGTCAAATGACTGTAGTTTTAACTTATATGGTGGAAAAGGTGACGTCTGCTAGAAGGATTGAGTGAACGATCTGTAAGCAACGTATCTACGGTTGTATTTTTTAATACAAAATAATATTACCCTCTGTCATTAGACACAATTTAGTTTTGTATGGTACTTGGTGTTTCCTATTGTTACTGTACGAGCATCTTGAGTTATCTAGACAATGCTGTCTCTCTAAGAAAATTATCACAGTATGTGATGTCCATGTACTGAATTAAATGTTTCATTTTAGGGCACCTTTAAACAAGCATGTAGAAAGACACATTTTGGCCATATTCCAGGATAACAATGTCAAGATTCATCAGGCTTACTTGTGAAAGAATTATTGCTATGGAGCATAAAGAATCATTTTCACACATGAATTGACACCTCTGAGTCCAGACCGTAAATTTATTGAAAGTCTTAGGGATTCTTGCATGATCTTGACCAAAAATGAATGCACCTCTTGATGAAAATAAATGCTGTGATGTAATTTCCATCATGTTATTTGTAATGTTATTTCCATACATTTTTGGTCCAGATCTGACAATGCAAGCACATCCCAAAGACTTTCTATGAATTTAAGGTTGGGACATGAATCTTGATATTGTCAATCCTGGAATATGGCCATGATGTGTCTTTCTACATGGTTGTATAAAATAAAAAGCTACACACTCCATCAATTAGGGTTAGAAGAACTGCTGCCAAACATATAACATGCTAGAAACATTATAATCACTGCAATAATCATCCAATCATTGACTCTTACGCTGCCTTCACACATAGGCGTTAACGCTTCTCATTTACATTAAATGGATGACATCATGCGTCGCCGAACTAAATTGTGGGTTCCGTCGCGTCGCTTCACTTGCGCTGCAAGCGGCAGAAGTTGAAGATTTCTCAACTTTTCAAGCGCCAACACAGGCAACATCCAATCAGATCGCCCTATGCAAATACCGTAGAGAAGACGCTAGCCAACTGCGTTCATGCAACCCTAGAGCAGAAGTGTGATTGGCTGTGGTCACATCAGCACCAAGCTTCAGCCACGCCCTCCATCAAGCATTAACGCCGAAGCCCCATGTGAATATTTAAATCCAAACAGCAACTTTTTTTGTTTTGGCCAGGCAGTGTATAAATTATTATATATCTATATAATTAAAACATTTTTTTAACCAACCCTAAACTTTTGAAAGGCAGTGTAGATAAAGCAACACATTTATAATAACTCAACCAAACATGATTTCTTGCTATCTCAGCTCCTGCTCAAAGTTGGGATTCCCAAGTCTCACCTGCACATCCTCTAGGCGAGTGGTCAGTGCGTGGTTTGCACGGGTCATTTCCTCTTCCTGTTCCCTGACCTCTGCAAGAGACTCCTCCAACTGCCTTTTCTCTTTCTAGTTACAAACAAACACATTGCAGATGTTTTACTTCTCTGGGTCTGTTTTTCTAGACAGATTAAGCCTTTCCCCCAGACTAAAAGGGAAGAGTTAATAGGGAATCAGTGCTGATGGAATTCCAGACAGGATTAAGATCTTCGTCTGGGGAAACTGCCTCGTGTTGATGTAACCATTAGAATGCACTATAAAACTAATTGGTCTAAATGTGTATAAATATAAGTGTGCTTCTCAAATCAAAGAGAGGACTGAAAGTACCTCCAGACGGCCAGCTCGCTCCCCCAGTCTGTTCTCCTGCAGCTTGGCTTCATCAATGATGCGGTTGAGTTTGGCCACTTCGTTCTCAAGCTCATGCGCCCTCTTGCGCAGTCTCTCCACCTCTTGAGACAGACGGCCTGCCTGGCCCTCGGATACCTTTTTTGCGGTCTCCACTTCCTCCTTTTCCTTATTGGCTGTAAAATTGTTCTAGAGAGAGAGCACAAAACAAAGATATGTTGTGATATGAACATAGAGTGTTACATATACATACATTACGCAAAATTATTTTGAAAACCTACATAGTTTCATTCAGACTCGAAATTAACACCAAATGCAAGTAAAATTGGTTTTGCGATTAATTAGTAAAAACGGCAGTTACCCAGTAACTTTTTTTAGAAACCGCAACACATTGGTTCACATTGGACTGTGAGAACAATAGCCTGAGCTTCGCTGATGTGAAGCATTGCAATGTGGATGATTTAAAGTTACACAAACCGTATATACTTAAGAAAATATCTTGGTCATCATTTTGAAGGTTTATCTAAGCTTTCTTTCCATTAGAACTTCCTGTGGTGACATGACATGTTCAGTACTGTTCAAAGGTTTGGGGTCGGTAAGATTTTCTAAGGTTTTTGAAAGAACTCTTATGCTCACCAAGGCTTCATTTAATTTGATCAAAGTTTACAGTTAAAACAGTAATATTGTGAAATATTATTACAACTTAGAATGTACGTTTTCTATTTTAATATTTTACCAAGTAATTTATTCCTGTAATATTTTCAGAATCATCACACCAGTCTTCAGTGTCACATGATCTGTCAAAAATCGTTACAAAATGCTGATTTGCTGCTCAAGAAACTTAATCTTATTATCATCATCAATGTCAAAAAGCATATATTTTTTGTTGAAATCAGGGTCTATTTTTTTCTGGATACTTCAATGAATTCGAAGTTCAAAAGAACAGCATTTATCTGAAACAAAAATCTTATGTAACATTATAAATGTCTTTACAGAAACCTTTGATTAATTCAATGCTTCCTTGCTGAATAAATGTATTTTTTAAAAACAACAACAACAACAACAACAAAAAACACACAGAGCCCAAATATTTAAACGGTAGTGCATGTGTAATATTCCAGCATTAAGCAATCGGAATGAAATATGAGGAAGGATTTTTTTTTTTTTTTTTGGACAGTTTCACCCAGTGAAATTTCACCCAATGATTCAGCAAACAACACAATCCCCTGCGCTGTTTGTCAAAAATATGCAAGAATGTGTGTGTGTGTGTGTGTGTGTGTGTCTGTGTGTGTGTTTTATATATAAAAAAAATTTGTCTGGTTGTCAGGTCAGTTTACCTACCATTGTTTTTATAGATTTTTAGAAGCTAAAAGTAAAATGTAAGACCTTAGTGCAGGAGCTGCAGTACACATCAGGTCAATGAACTCCTACAACTGAATATGTCTAATGGAAAAGTGAGTGTAGGGCAACAGGCCTCTGACCTTTGACTCCCTCTTAAATGATGTGGGCCAATACAAATGCAGTGAATCACAGGCAACAGAGGTGAGGTTAAACTGAACGACCCTGTACGATTTATTAGCACCTTCCACTTAGAGTCAGCTAAGCATGTCTCCTTCAGTTTCTCAATGACTCAACCTGACACATATACAGTTTCCTGATTCCTTAAGCTTTTTTGACGAGTTACGGGTTCAGTAGCCGTTTCCGAACGTGAACGAATTCCTTAATTAGGATGTGCTCTGTTGGTGGCTGTCTCTTTGTCTGCTTTGGGCTTTGGCTTAGCCAGTATTACAGAGCACTCTGCGTTCTTCTTCGCCAACTTTTATGAATAAGCTAGACTGTCCTGTAGAGCTGCTGTATGTGTAAATGCATTGTGCCATTTTAAACTCATTCTGCAATTTAGACACCTAAAACAACACATACAGAGCTCCTTGTGGGGTTTTCAGCTAACAAACGGAGACAGCCGTCATGCAACGAAGGATTCATTATCCTGTTGATGACAGCTCAAAGATTACACACAACACGGATGGTCCTAGAACTGGAAGAGCGGGTAGATCGTTTGCTATGCATGTGAGAATGTCAACCAACTGGTTTACCCATCCACTTTGAGCAACTGTGGAAAAAGACAATACTCCAATTATAGCTAAACAAAAAATGTTCTAGTCAGTGTTATTTCAGTATCACTGAGATACTATTATATTTTATTAACATTTTGAATGAGTTCTTATTTTCATAATATACGTTTTAATTTTAAAGTTTTAGCATTTTTTATATTTTTGGCATTTAAAAAATATATGTATGATTTTTTTTATTGATGTTTATGTTTTAGTTTAGCAAAGTTAAACTAAATAAAATGTTGATCTAGGTGAAATAAATTTTTTTAGGTTTCATTTAACATTCATTTCATTTCAAGAAATTGACATGTTTTATATGGTTTTAATTTTAGTTAGCTATAATAATATTTGTTTTGTCTGATAAATTATATTTTCTACACATTTCTAATGTGCACAGAAGTAAATGCCTTAGATCAAGACAATATACATGTCCTGCAATAGGTAAGAGACACCAGATTCTTAGACAGTGTCTAAAATACCTGAGCCCTAATGGAGTGGAACTACAACTGCCAACCCTATGATCAGTGAACATCCGGACAACAACACACAGCTCTTTGTGTGTGTGTATGTGTGTTCTAATGTAAGGTCATTCCAAGCCTAACACAGTGACTCATTAGCAGACCAGGGTGGATTTATGTCAGTTCTACTTGCAGTTCAAAGTCCTGAAGCCCCTCTAAGAATCCTTCCCTCTCTCTCTGCAGCCCTCATTGGCCAGTAATTCTTAACTCATTAACTATGACACCTCCCAAAATTAACATGGCCACCCGCCCCAAAACAAACCCAAACGTCTGTTACGACACACTACCACCCCTAAACTAAAGAGGCCAGAAGGTGGTGCCTCGCTAATATGTACCTAGCATGAGAAAACATACTCTATGCTTGCAAAACTGCAGAAGATAACCCACACTGACAAAGCAGTGGCCTTTTAGAATTGTAAATATTAACATTTTTGTCTTCAGAAAAGCTGTAGCTTAACGTGAGATGGCTTATAAGGATGTATGTGTCCTTCAGAGAAGGTTACAACGGTTTAATTGTGGCAATATTCTCTTCCATTTACTTGGAGTGAGACATTTTACTACTGATAAGCTACAGAACACGGGGATGGTGGTGAGAAACTGTTGCTTTGGGGAAAGTGATGAAACTCTTTTTTGTATTCACACGTTCCCTTTTTCTCCATGACCCAGTTCCCGTAGCCAGGGCTTTGAACAGCAGAAAGAGACAGAAAGGAAAGGGCAGAGAGGACCAATGTTTGTTTCTGAGCTTCTTCTCTTGACAGAGGCATTACAAAGACTCAGAGAGATTTGAGAAAGCAGTGTGCTCCGAATGGTGCTCCAGCTTGTTCGGGCTGTTTATGTATAGTTGAGCATTAACCAGCATTGTGAGAGTGTTTAAAAAGCTCAAGAATAACAATGGCAGGAGAATCACAATCAGTTCATGAACTCCAAGCAAGGACACAGAGCGTCCTGAAGCTTTGGGGCCCTAAATCTTCACATCACCGTTTATTGCCTAAACCATCAGTGAAACTAATAAACCTGCCTAAAGCCACACCAAATTCATCATGATTTTCTCCTTCACATGCAGCATAGTACTCCCAAAGAGCTAAACCTCTCTAATCCACTCTCAAATTAAGTTTACATGTCAGATTTATAATCTGACGGGGTACAACGTAATCTTAAAGCCATCCAGAAAGCAAAAGCTAAATTTAATCACAGGTAAACCCAGGACCAAATGTACTGCCATCGTCACATCCCTTAAAATTATACTGCTCGGCACCAGAGGCAGTGTTTATATATATATTATATATATATATATATATATATATATATATATATATATATATATATATATATATATATATTAGCCTGACGTGGTCATACTCAATTCTAGTCAGAATATGAGTCTGAAACTGCTCCATTGGGCTGTGATTATGGGGCGTGTTTCAACCGAACCAGGAAAGACCTCGATTGGATAGAGCTACAACCAATCAGAGCAACGGAGCGACATCAACAGAGCTCAACTGTACTGTGTTGCCAAGTCCGCATTTTTCCCCGCGGATTGTTTTCTATGTCCGCGGGTTGAAGTGACTATTATGTGATATATAGACCCATGAGTGTGAATTTTAGCAGGCAACCTTGCCAAAATAACACACATTTTACCCCCCAAACACCATTTTTTTCTGGAGAACCCCCCGAGAAGCTATTGTTTAGGCCTAGTTGGCGGGTTTTGTTGTAAAAACTTGGTAACCCTTTCTGGACGCGAGCTGAAATCAGGCTGGAATTAACAATCTTTGCCGGTGTTGTAAAAAAAATAACATAATTTAATGATACACAGAGTAATTACCCAACATGATCATCATTTCTGAGAGAAATCGTGAAGGTGAATGCATATACAAACAAGCTCTCCGTTTAGAATTCAAACAAATATAATCCAAGCCCCTTTGATGACGTGGATGATTACACTACTGTTTATCATCTGTCCGTCATCGTCTAAAGCCCGCCCTGATGATTTCATTGGTCTCAACAGTTTCTGTTCGGGGATAATTACTCCTCTATGGAGCAAGGCCAGACCGAACTGCCCGACCTAAAAAATTGTGGGCGGGGCTAAGTTTGGCTGGCATCCAGGCTATATATATATATATATATATATATATATATATATATATATATATATATATATATATATATATATACACACACACACACACACACACACACACACACACACACACACACACATATATATTAACATAAACACTGCCTCTGGAGCCGAGCAGTATATTTTAAGGGATGTGTTTTTGCAATCTGAAAAAAATGATCACAAGAAAAATAATTAACAAGTTATTTCCCATTAAAACACAAAGACCTTCATAAACAAATCAAAATCGTTACAACAAACCATAACAGTACACAATGTTTCAATGCCCTGGCTGTGCCCAAACTTTTCTGAAACATCACTGTATAATACTTGACTGTTGCCTCAGCTGGTGTAAGCAGTGACTTCATCCGCATTATACTCACAATGTGCAAAACTACAGGAAATCCTGCTTTCCTTGTGTTCAAAATTCAGCTCTGTTTTTACCACAATGAAAACAACCAAGCTTGTGTTTTCACTGTGAGTCCAATTAGTCATCTATTCCTATGGTCAACCTTTCAATGTGACCCCTGTTTACATGCCAGCCGCTTTTCTCAATAAAAGTGCTGTGACTCGACAGAAAGATAAGAATACACAACCATAGAAACATAAGCGACAGGTCATCCGAGGTACTTGAAACTTTATCAGCCAGGCACAAAGTGTTCAGCCCTTGAATAACCGCAGCAACACCAAAGACTCAAGCTTCACTCTGGCTCCAAACAACACCGGGTCTGTTTCTGCATCCTGATGGTATTCGTTACAATAGCTTCGCTCCTAAACAAAGAGGCACATACACACAAATGTGCCGAAGCAGGACGAAAAGCTGAGGATGGGCGAGAGGTGCTCAAGCTGGAAATGAAAATGTGCTGCTTGAAAAGCACTGGCTTCTTTCCAGCTGCATAAGACGCCTATAATAACCTCCTCTCGCCCTTCAGGGAGGGAGAGAAGAAAACATACTGTATTCTTTGAATGAGGGTGGCAAGCAGTTACTGCAGGGGTTCAAGTGCACACAGATTTCAAGATTTCAAAAGGAAAGAATACATTAAATCTTGTGCATGACTTCTCCAAATTTTTGACCAAGCAGTTGTAGAGTCGTAAACCTTTGTTGTGGTGAAATGATTATGTGTTAGGAAAGTATGCGTTAGGACACGTTACACTACAAATGTAAACATATGAGCTTCTGGTGGTCAGAGTGATCTGATCCCAGAACTTTTTGGAATGTGTTCTACTGCCAAAACTGTTAAGGAGACTATAGAGAAAAGTTGTTGTTTTCACAAATGGTGGGGAACGAAACAGCAACACAGCAGGTGTCATATAACAATGCAAACATGGTGGATATGGTATATCCAGATCATATCCCATGAGACTGATGGTATAACCAGGCTATTTTCATTCATTTTTCATGTACTCTTCATATATGTTTCAATATTAATTTGCTTAAAAAGCTACCAAAAGATTAGGGTAAAAAAAAGGAATACTTTTATCAGCAAGGACAGATTAAATTAATCAAAAGTGACATTAAGACCTTTATAATGTTACAAATGAGTACTATTTTAAATACATGCTGTTCTTTTTCTTGCAATTCCTCAAAAAATGTATCACAGTTTCCACAAAAATAGCTGCACAGCTGTTTTCAGTCATAATATTTAAGCAATGTCTCATGTCGCAAATGAAATGAGGCTGGTAGTGATGATTCGCTCTGACCAGTCATTGATCTGCAGTGTGTATTCACTATTTTTATTAACCATTTCATATCAGTACGGCTCGCTTGGAACCTTAACCGAGGAGGTACTAAAAAAAGTACCAGATACTAGGTACTGTACTCAGTGGAAGAAAAGAAAAGTGAGTCGTACCAAGTCGTACCATAGAGTGGAAAAGCACCATATGACACTAGAAGAGAAATGAGAAGCAGGTAACTTTCCCAGCCATCTCTTTAATAAAGCCAAATTCAAAACAAACTTTATAAACAACTTTATACATACAGATGGTGTCATGAGACTGGGTGTGATTGTAACTTAAAGCGACTCATCCATTGTTTTCTACACAAAAAGACACATTACCACAACTTTCAATGAACATTAAAGATATATCGGCCATCATGTTCTACTCTCTCCCATATTTAAAGGGGGGGTAAAATGCTGTTTCATGCATACTGAGCTTTTTACACTGTTGAAGACTTGGATTCCCATCCTAAACATAGACAAAGTTTCAAAAACTAAGTTGGACGTTTGATAGAGTATTTCTGTGTTAAAAATACTCCTTCTGGTTTCTCACAAGTTTCGGAGAGTTTTGTTCGTTCATGGGTCAGTTTGACGTCGACAGAGCGGAAGGTCCTTGTATGGGCCGTACGGGCTCTTCTCCCGGAAGGGTGCGCGCGCGTGACCAGAGCGAGAGAGCAAATGCACGCCCATAAACACTGCTCTCAAGGTGCAGATCCAGTCGTCCGTGCAACACTTCTGTCACGCCGCGCTCCACTTTATTCCTATGGGTGACGTCAAGCGACTTCAACGCTTCAGCACAGCATTTCGGGAAGGCAGCGCTGCATTTGAACCGATTTGAACGAAGAAATGATGGGAGGCGTCACATCATGCTTCAGTCGTGTCGCAAAAGTGGATCACTGCTGTCACAGGATTTCACGAAATCAACATTAATAAAGAAGTGTGTTTTTGATGGAGCGGTGACGATAAAGGCTCGGTCCTGCTTTGGAAACAGGCGGAGAGTAAAACTGCTGTTGGCTATCGTCACGTAAGTAAACATCAGTAAACAACACGATCGTGTATTACGTTAGTCAATAAATAATAATTTATCAATGGAGCATGCGATCTATGGTGTGTGTTTAAATACATTTGTTTAGCTGACCACTATAGGTGTCAGTTTGTTTATTGTAAAACCACCCAAACATAAACCTAGCGTTCTCACAAAGCGCGCTTCGTCATTCAAATGCGCTAACGGTTACTCCATTGTTGTTCTATGTATAACGTTACACTAGTCTGACATGCAAAACCGTTTTGCTTGCTACTGCTAAGGTTTAGTCGCATACAATAGTTCATAAACCGAATCATGTCCTCATAAACTGCGAGTAAACAAGCGCAAATGTCGACAGGCCACTAAATACAGTACATACCACAGAGACGGACGTCCTGCTGTGTTTGCTTCTCCTGTTCAATTTATTTCAGCCTCCGGATCTGATTCTGGATCATATGTTTTAGTTGAATCTAATTTAGGGTAGTGTTTTCTTCTCCACGCTTGAGGACGTCACCGCTTTGTGCGCGCTCGTCATTCTTTAGCTCCGCCCACACGATACGCCTCCAGCCGCTCGTTTTTTTCCGGAAAGACTCGGTACAGCCTCGGTATATTTATTTTATAAATATTAGAAAACTAAAGACTTTTTGGGGTGGATGCAGGATGCAATACTACTCTATATGTATTTAAGATTGACATGAGATTGACTGAAACTGAGTGTTTCACCCCCCCTTTAAGTCCTCAGCCAAGAAGTTTGGACTCATTTGGAGACAGGGCTAAATCCTTAGCTCTGTGCTTCTGTGTTTAATCTCATAAAGACTGGAGGTCTGAGGGTCAGACCCCCTCTGCTGAGCTCATGGTGGGGGGTTTGTAGGGTCCAGGACGCTACACTTCTTGACAACAGGGGACTTTGGCTCTGTGGGAGAGTGAGAACAATAGCAGAAGAATCCAGGCCAGTGCTGGAGTGAGCTCAGGCTGTAGTGAGGACCCTGCCATGGCCTAGTTACAAACACAGAGCACGTCGCGCATGAGGGCTGCTGTTTATATGTAGACTATGAACTGTCACAGTAATCACTTATAATCATTGTCAAAGCCCATCAAGACACTGTAATGCTGCAGACTGAGCTTGTTGTTATAAGGTTAAAGGGTGAGATGTGGACTAATGCAGATGCACATAATCTCTTTGAAGCTCATATTTGCTTTCATATGGCTGTTCTTCATTGTTTTTGCACTTTTTTTCAGTGTTACATTATCTCCTCCTCCACTTCCCCTCTCCCACTCAGACATCCAGCTGAATCACCACAGAGCAGGACGGAACAGTTTGCTATCATCACCTGAGGAAACACACCACGTCCTGTGAGACTGTCGGCTCCCCAAACAGCCCCAAGGAGACGGTTACCGCTCTGTATCAGCCACAGCCCACAAAACAAACAAATACAGCACAGTGACAGCGCTGCACTCAAATACATCAAAGCTACATGTCCTGATACTAGCAACCAATGCAAGATTTCTATACTGGTTGACTGATAGCGGTTGTTCAATGAACATCTCTATTAACTCTTCCCATTTCAAATAAATTTTGAACTTTCTATTTCATTAAAAAATCCTCAATTAAAAAAATCACCAAAAATTTTAAACAGCTGTTTTCCACATTGATAATTATGAGAACGATTTATTGAGCTGAAATTTTTGGGTGATTTTTTGTTTATTTTTTAATAATTAATAATTTTATGAAATAGAAAGTTCAAAAGAACAACATTTATTTGAAATGGGAAGAGTTAATAGAGATGTTCATTGAACAACCGCTATCAGTGATTCCTTTTGTGAAGGAATCAGTTACGAATAAAGGAAGAATAATTCACACTGCACACAGACAGCGAGCAACGCAGACAATCACCATATTACAGTTTGTCACTTTGCAGATCTTCCACAACCAGACAAACACCAATAAAACAAGCGCTGACCAATGGTAACACACTGATCTGACAAAACTCGAAGGAGTGTCAGTTGCCGCTGGTCTGCGTTTGTAGGTGCAGGGTGAATTGGCCTTAAGAAAACAGGGAAATTCATTGGAGCAGGGAGAGAATCCCTTCCCAAGGATGCCCAACCGTTGAGAATCAGGAATCTCTTGCTGAGAGGGGGACAGTGTGACCCCCCACTCCCTTTCGGATCCCCCTCCTGCTACTGGGGCAGAGCAATACCTTTATATGCAGCAGTAAAAGTGGACACAAACAAATTGACCACATACATTTTGTACATTGCTGGTTGCCTTACAGAAACATCCACGCAAGGTGTACTGGGAAACCTGGGATTAGTGGACTAAACTTCTTTGTAGGATAAAAAAGGCAAACAAATCAAACTAACCTTTCTGTACAGAACTCCTCCCATTGTGTCATCTGTAAGACCTCTTGTCTGCACAGTGACCCACTTCTTGGCCATGTTCAGTTCCCTCAGCTATTTGCATATGAAACAATCCCATCATTCATTTTCAAAGAAAGAGAGAAAGACCAGCTAACCAGCCCATCAGAGCCTCATTAGATTAGTGACGGCCTGCCACTGCAATTAAGCAGCACTAAACTCCATTTAGTGCTTCACCCTTCAGTGTTCCTCCACATGGGGCCTTCCTATCAACACCAACTCTATAAAGAAGAGGCGCACGGTAACACTCGTTTAGCCTTGTGGCTCGGTCACTCACGAAAATATCCAGAAAGCCAATGTCTGCAATCTGTCTATTTGTCCACTTCTCAAATATCTAACAAAAAAAAACATCTGTAATTCTTCTGACATCCGTTCGTGCAGATATTTAAAAAATAAGCACAATGAGTGGACAAACCAGGTTTACTGTGGCACCTGACCAAGAAAAAACTCTTTGTCTGTTTACTGCTTTAAACTGAGACAACAATGCCTTCCTTTGGCCAGGAAGTTCCTTTGTTGGAAAAAGGAAGTGAGCTAAGAGGCTGAAGGGGTTCCACCTACTTGTGGACACTTATCTGTCCTCAGAATGCCTCTTTCACTCCTTCTCTTCCTGTTCGTTCTGTTCTGTTCTGTTTTGTGTTGCGCTTATCTGACAAGCTATAAATATCTGAATGTGGACCCAAAAACAAATCGAAGCATGCAATATTGAATATCGTGACTTAATTTTAAAGTTTAACGGTTTTTAATTTGAAAAATATATTACGTGTGTCTTAACATATACTATGATCATTGCCTGCTAGACCTGCATAAAAACACTTTAAATGTCACATTTCCTGCCACTTTTTAGTGAGGACAGGAAATGATAGGAAGTTATAGAGGGAATAGGATCAGGAAATGCTTACAAGCTCTGCTGTTGTTGCTTTATTTGCAAGTAGTTAAAAATGTAAAAAGCCAGATATATAACCTGTTTGGCTTCCTCCACAGCCGTTTGTAGCTTACGGATCTCTTTTTCATACTGCTCCCTAAGTTTATCCACCTCCTGATCGTGAGTTGCCACCTCCTCTTTCAGAGCTCCTTTAAGGGCGGTCAGCTCCCTCTCACGCCTCCTCAGCAGCTCCTCCTGCTCCTCTTTAGAAAGAAGCAAGTCCTGGAGGTCTAGTTTCAGTTGCATGAAGTCCTAGAAAGAACAGCACATGGTAAGAGGTTCTGCAATCATCCTCAAGTATTAATTAATTTGGATAGGCAAAGTAGCTTCTGTTCTGCTATAGATTGTTGAGATGTAAAATTTGCATGAGAAATATACAGCTCTCCATGATATTTTATGTCCCTCAATAGAAGTTATACACTAACACTACTGTTCAAAAGTTTGCAGTCACCAAGATTTTTTTTTAAATATTCAAAACACAGTAAAAACAACAATATTGTGATATATTATTACAATTTAAAATAACAGTTTTATTTCAATACATTTTAAAGTGTAATTTATTCCTGTGATGCAAAGCTGAATTTTCAGCATCATTACTCCAGTCTTCAGTGTCACATGTTTCTTGCTGATTTGTTGCTCAAGGAACATTTCTTCTTATTATTATTATTCTTCTTCTTATTATTATTATTATTATCAATCTTTAAAACAGTTGTGGAAACAGTGATACATTTTTAAGGATTCTTAGATTAATAAAAAGTTCAAAAGAACTGAATTTGAAATAGATCAAAATAATAATAATAAAAATAATAATAATACCGACCACAAACTTTTGAACGGTAGTGTAATGTTAGGATGATATGTTTTGAGGCTGTACCTCCATCATGGCCTCTTTGTCTCTGATGTCTGTTTGAGATTGCTTGGCTCCATCCAGCTCATCGTGCATCTCTGAGAGCTGGTCCTGCAGGTCTCGGATCTCAGTCTGGTACTGCTCTTTCTCCATTTTTACCTGGTAGAGTCTGATATACACACACAAACATACTCAGAATACCTGCATTCTGAAGTGAAATAAGAGCCAATGCAGACACGCCTGATAATCTGCTGAGCTCATGTCCATATAAACTCCTGCCAATTCAAACCATGATGTCACAAGATAATTCACACTTTATTTTGACAACCTTAGCTACAGGATGGAGAAATCCCAGAAACTGGCACATCTAATGGTAGTGTACATTTTCACAGCATTAGAAGGATTCCCATCAGGGCCAACACCTGTAAATTAGCTTTTGCTCCAAAGTTCATAAAGAACACATAGACAGATGTGTTATTTGTGAATGTTGGTACAAAAGTAAAATTAACAGGCTAAATAAGGGCGATGCAGAGTTAAATATAGTAAAATGTGCGAGCTGAGAGTTTAAAAACTTTTTTTTTTTTTCAATTAAAGGTGTTCCATTTTTGTGGAACTTTTTTACATGTGCAGGTTCTGTGTGAGTCCGTCCACAAAACAGTATCTTACTCCTCCACTGTAGTGCGCAGGTCAGCCTCTGTTTTACTAAGCTTGTCCCGGAGTCTGCTGCACTCGGCTTGACTCTGTTCCAGCTCTCTCCGCAAATCTTTCATTACTGTTCCCGCCTTCAGCTGAGTCTCGCTCAGATCACTGCTCTTCTACAGGGAGGGACATAATAAGAAATGACAGTGAGGACATGAAATGACAGTTACCTTACTGAACCTTCAAAATCATTGTCTGTCTGAGAGACTGGGTGTCTTTTTTTGGATTTAAGGCCCAGTCTTTCTAATAAGCCAGTAATTGGTTAATTTGATTATTGATCTTAAGGGATGATAGGAGTGGGATTTTCAGTCAACACGGAAGCTTCTAACAGACTGACTAAATAGACAGAGCAGGGATCCAAGGTGCAATTGATGAGTCAAAGCAGTAGAGTTATTAGTGGAGACTGGAGAGAGGGAGGGAGTGTTTTACCTTGCTTTCATTCTTAATCTGTTTCTTAAGATCAGCAATTTCTTTTTCCAGTTCGGCTTTCTGCTCCTGAAGGGCTCTAGCCTGGGCTGCAAGGTCTGGAGCCTGAGAGAGAAACATTTATTATTATTCACATTTTGGCAGATTACAAAACAGCAGATTCTCAAGAATAATCTCTAAACTAATCAGACACATTTCAAAAGATGGGAAATTGTAATGCTTATTCATATGCTGATCTTTTCATATACAAAATGTCATTATTTTGTTATATAAAAATACAATGGAAAAATAAATACAGTGCAAAAGACAAGGTTCTGGTCTGATTTTGCTCGCATAATATGTTTAAACATTAGCCATGACTATGTCGTTTGCCAAGTAAATAACCCCAGCCAGTCTTTATACTTTCTCCAAGAGATAAACTAAGTCCCTCTTATAAGAGGCTCACAGTCTTAACTGTTTGTTGAACCCAATTACAATGCCACAACAACAGCTCACTTTGTTGTCGCCTTGCACGTTTCCAGCGGCCCGTGACTTCAAGGTCTGGATTTTTTCGAACACCAGGTTGACCTTCCTCTTGGTAGTGTCATCATTATCATTGCTCCTGCAAAACAAAACACAAGTGCTACTAATTCACTTGGATGGCTTGAGAGTCTCTTTCTCCCAGGCAACTTGTGTGTTGATAGAACATGTGTGTGTGTGTGCCGAATGGATCAGAGTATAATCCCTGACATTTCTGGGAAAAATCAGCCTGGCTCTTTGCCTGTGTGGAGAGTACGGAGTACTCAAGCTTTGATGTGTCACCTTATGACCTGCCCACCCTAATTATTGCCTTCTTTTAACAAGTCACATGTCTAGGAATGTGTGTGTGAGCAGGGACGCGGATGCCCGCATGTTCCCAGGGCACTCAAGTGATGCATCAGGGAAAAGCACAGAACATTGGGTTAGTGCCATGCGTATACAGCAGACTAAAGCGTATCATTACATTTCACAAAGAGAGGAGAAACCAACAGACCAGCACCGCCTCTCCTTCAAACATACACGTCCCGCAGAGCAGCCTGTTATTAACAGTTTCATGACGCAAGATGAAATGTCAGAACACTGCTGGCGACAACATTGCTTTGCTCCATTACAACCCCCATAACTCTTAATCTGGTGCATCTAAGGCACGTGCCATTGAATGGTAAGTAACCACTACCTCAGGAAGTCTTGTCTGTAGGGCTGGTTAATAATGGTTGCTATTGACCAGAAGATATCTGATCCCAGATCTGCAGAGCTTCAGAAGGTTTGCAGATACTCATGAATAATCCGCTCTGCTCACCTCCCTCCACACATCACATGAGGAATGCAGAGAGGGCGGAACTTTTTAACATCAAGAATATGAGGTTCAGAAAGGGCACGGTTTCAGCTATTTCACTAGGGCAGGTTGGGCTGTTGGGCACCTACAGCATGCCTTTGAAGCTGTGCAGTGATCATGTAGGATTAGATGAGAGAAGGAAACAGTTCTGCTTTGGGTGAAAATGTAGTCCTTCAGCTAAATAACAGACTTTAATTGTTGGCAGTGGGCTAAAACCATTTATATTGGGCGTGGAATAACTAGTGCAAATCGTTTTTTTATGAAAGTGTATCTATTTATTAATTACTTGTCATGTTGATTGTTTTGAGATGTTAGAGGAAGAACATTAAGAACAGGTTTTTCCTTAAAAGAATGAGATATAAGTGTGGGGGTTGGAGTTGTGAGTTGATGATTCCACTGTACATAAATGAAGAAATGTAGGGGAGGTAAAATTCTTGTACTGTTATCATTATGTGTCAGACTATGTGGAGACTACTTCACATTCCAAGTAAAATCTCACTTCTAAAAAAAAAAGAAAAAGGGTGTTTTCACACTTGGGTCCTCTTAAAAATAACCAAACTCAAACTCCTTTAAGTGGACCAAGAGTTGAAACCAAGTGAAAAAGGACACCGTTCTCTTTATGTTCACACTGTCCCTGTACCTGTAAGAGGACTCAGATCCTTTTTGGTCCACTTTAGAAGGAATGTGGTCTCAGACCCCTTTGTGTTCAGACTGTTGCTTTTTGGATCTTGTCCAGCAATTAAAGGGGGGGTGAAACACTCAGTTTTAGTCAATCTCATGTCAATCTTGAGTACCTATAGAGTAGTATTGCATCCTTCATATCTCCAAAAAGTCTTTAGTTTTATTATATTTATAAAGGAAATATAGGCTGTACCGAGTCTTTCCGGAAAAAAAACGAGCGGCTGGGGGCGTATCGTGTGGGCGGAGCTAAAGAATGACGAGCGCGCAAAGCGGTGACGTCCTCAAGCGTGGAGAAACCCATGGCTATCGAGCTCATAATAGATATATGATCCAGAATCCTTCGGAGGCTGAAATAAATTGAACAGGAGAAACAGCAACAGCAGGACATCCGTCTCTGTGGTATGTACTGTATTTAGTGGCCTGTCAACATTTGTGTGTCTTTACTCGCAGTTTATGATCACATGATTTAGTTTATGGACTATTGTATGTGACTAAACCTTAGCAGTAGCAAGCAAAACGGTTTTGCACATCCGACTAGTGTAACGTTATACATAGAACAACAATGGAGTCCGTTTGAATGACGAAGCACGTGATCGTGTTGTTTACTGATGTTTACTCACGCGACAACAGCACAGACATTTGAAGCAGTTTTACTCACCGGCTGCTTCCAAAGCAGGACCGAACCTTTATCACTGTGACCGCTCCGTCAAAAACACACTTCTTTAGTATGATTTGGTGAAGTCCTGACAGCAGTGACTTGCTGTGCTGAAGCGTTGAAGTCGCTTGATGTCACAGATAGGAATAAATCGGAGCGCGGCGCTGAGTGTTTATGGGCGTGCATTTCCTCTCTCGCTCTAGTCACGCGCGCGCATCCTACCGGGAGAAGAGCCCGTACGGCCCATACAAGGACCTTCTGCTCTATTAAAGTCAAGCCGACCCATACTCGAAAAAAACTCTCCGAAACTTGTAAGAAACCAGAAGGAGTATTTTTAACACAGAAATACTCGATCAAACGTCCAACATTAGTTTTTGAAACTTTGTCTATGTTTAGGATGGGAATCCAAGTCTTTAACAGTGTAAAAAGCTCAGTATGCATGAAACAGCATTTCACCCCCCCTTTAAATAAACTGCTTTAAATTTTCCAGGTAATTTTTTTATGACTGCTACAAATGCTGTTAAATTAAGCTGTTTATCTTTTATATATATATATATATATATATATATATTTTTTTTTTTTTATATATATACAGGGAGTCCAGAATTATTAGGCAAATGAGTATTTTGACCACATCATCCTCGTTATGCATGTTGTCTTCCTCCAAGCTGTATAGGCTGGAAAGCCTTCTACCAATTAAGCATATTAGGTGATGTGCATCTCTGTAATGAGAAGGGGTGTGGTCTAATGACATCAACACCCTATA
This sequence comes from Pseudorasbora parva, assembly GCF_024679245.1. NCBI lineage: Eukaryota > Metazoa > Chordata > Actinopteri > Cypriniformes > Gobionidae > Pseudorasbora > Pseudorasbora parva. The sequence goes on from NC_090172.1 coordinate 26,330,349, forward strand.
TCAGGTGTGCATAATTATTAGGCAACTTCCTTTCCTTTGGCAAAATGGGTCAAAAGAAGGACTTGACAGGCTCAGAAAAGTCAAAAATTGTGAGATATATTGCAGAGGGATGCAGCAGTCTTAAAATAGCCAAGCTTCTGAAGCGTGATCATTGAACAATCAAGCGTTTCATTCAAAATAGTCAGCAGGGTCGCAAGAAGCGTGTGGAAAAACCAAGGCGCAAAATAACTGCCCGTGAACTGAGAAAAGTCAAGCGTGCAGCTGCCAAGATGCCACTTGCCACCAGTTTGGCCATATTTCAGAGCTGCAACATCACTGGAGTGCCCAAAAGCACAAGGTGTGTAATACTCAGAGACATGGCCAAGGTAAGAAAGGCAGAAAGTCGACCACCACTGAACAAGACACACAAGCTGAAACGTCAAGACTGGGCCAAGAAATATCTCAAGACTGATTTTTCTAAGGTTTTATGGACTGATGAAATGAGAGTGAGTCTTGATGGGCCAGATGGATGAGCTCCAGTCCGACTCAGACGCCAGCAAGGTGGAGGTGGAGTACTGGTTTGGGCTGGTATCATCAAAGATGAGCTTGTGGGGCCTTTTCGGGTTGAGGATGGAGTCAAGCTCAACTCCCAGTCCTACTACCAGTTTCTGGAAGAAACCTTCTTCAAGCAGTGGTACAGGAAGAAGACTGCATCCTTCAAGAAAAACATGATTTTCATGCAGGACAATGCTCCATCACACGCATCTAAGTACTCCACAGCGTGGCTGGCAAGAAAGGGTATAAAAGAAGAAAATCTAATGATATGGCCTCCTTGTTCACCTGATCTGAACCCCATTGAGAACCTGTGGTCCATCATCAAATGTGCGATTTACAAGGAGGGAAAACAGTACACCTCTCTGAACAGTGTCTGGGAGGCTGTGGTTGCTGCTGCACGCAATGTTGATGGTGAACAGATCAAAACACTGACAGAATCCATGGATGGCAGGCTTTTGAGTGTCCTTGCAAAGAAAGGTGGCTATATTGGTCACTGATTTGTTTTTGTTTGGTTTTTGAATGTCAGAAATGTATATTTGTGAATATGTTATATTGGTTTCACTGGTAAAAATAAATAATTGAAATGGGTATAAATTTGTTTTTTGTTAAGTTGCCTAATAATTATGCACAGTAATAGTCACCTGCACACACAGATATCCCCCTAAAATAGCTAAAACTAAAAACTAAAACTTCCAAAAATATTCAGCTTTGATATTAATGAGTTTTTTTGTGTTCATTGAGAACATGGTTGTTGTTCAATAATAAAATTCATCCTCAAAAATACAACTTGCCTAATAATTCTGCACTCCCTGTATATATATATATATATATATATATATATTTTTTTTTTTTTTTTTTTTTTTTTTTTTTTTGCAATTCTACATATTATTGCACTAGCTATATCACACCCACCTTTTGTAAAAACATTTATTTTGAATAGTTTTCCTTGATTCATGTTTTAGTGCAGCAGGCACTGATAACATCAGCATACAGAAAGAAACAATACAATACAATTATAAAAGAAAGATACCAATTAAATAAACTGATTTAAATTTTCAGGTAAATTATAGGTATGCTATGTCTAAAAGCAGAATGGAATAAACTGCATATTCTTCACTGTGTACTCCACTGATTCTTATATTAGGCTAGTAATGCAGATGTTTATTCACTTATACACAAAACCGACTGTTCATTTGAAACTTGTGTTTTTGACACTAAAATAAATGCAGTAGACGCTAAAGATTCTGTTTAGTAGTACACGCGCTGTAACAGCTGGCTTCTGTGCACGCGCTTCAGGCGCTCTTTTTAAATGGTAGATGAATACATAGTATTATATATTTTACCTTATCCCTAAATTCCTTATCATGGAATCTCATTTGTAAGTGACCACTTAAAAAGTCATTTAAGATTTGTATGTTTATATAAAAACTGTTATAAATAAAATATATTAAAAAGTAATTTTAAAACATAGCAAATCTTTTTGAAGTTGTTGATATTACAAAAAAACTGCGCTCACCCATCTTTGAGGTAACTGAATAATATCTGCTTAGCAGTCTCTTCATTTGTTTGTTGTGAAAGCTCTTGCTGACCTTTCAAAAGATCAGGTGTCACCTGAGCAAAAAAAGAAAGCCAATTCATGTCATTATATATATAAATACATAAAAATCAATGACTGGTCCCCCCCTAATGGCAGGAATATATCAGAATAACAGAGGAAGTCCATCCTTTCTTACCTGGGCATCCACTTCAGTGCTGGTCGCTTTGACAGCGGGACGAGAAATTGGTCCTGTTTTCAGACTTGACAGGCACTTCATACTCTGTGATGGTTTGGCATCTTCATTTTTGTTCTCTACAGGTGCTACAGAGGGACGACTCTGAGGATTCTTGTACCCCAAAATAGCAGCTGAAGAGTTGGAGACCGTCCCCTGAGGAGAGCCTGGAGCACTTTTGACTTGTGTTACATTTCTTAGGCTTATCCTGGGTCCAGTAGTGGAAGTTGGCGACAAGGGGGAGGTCTTGACTCCAGCGGCCTTCTGCAGGAGCAG